>NW_020175018.1:6372648-6405538 GCF_003031525.2 Neophocaena asiaeorientalis asiaeorientalis | reverse complement strand
AGAGGGGAAGAGAGAGAGAGAGAGAGGGAGGGAGAGAGAGAGAGAGAGAGAGAGATCCACCAGGAAGGGTAAATAATAAAATAGTGTCACACAAACTTGAGAAACAACCATACAATCCACAAACTAAACTATTGAACATCTTGTAGGAGCCAGGCCCTGGGCTGGATTATTTGGGTAATAGAGAGACTGTAGTAGATGTTGTCACATGCCACCCAGGTCCCCCGTCAGGACCCAGGCTCCCCCAAAGGCTGGAAGCGTGGACTGCTTTGGCTCAGTTGCCCATGGCTGAAGGGAGCCACCCGACCCAAGATTTGGGGCAACACATAGGGTTTGGGGTAAAAAGCCAAGCCCCCTTACCTCCACTTGGGATAACTCTATAGGATCATCTCTGCAATTCAGAGCTCCTTTTGGGATTGGCCGAGCCCTCTGTTACAACTACGTTATAGTTCAGTCTCTCCCTCTGCCTGATCTTGTATACTTTACTGCCTCACAAGTGTCAGTCCTGAGACTACCCCACTCCCTGGCCAGTAAACCACTTGCATGCAGGTCTTTGTCTTAGAGTCTGTTTCCCAGGAATATGATCTATGACCAGACAAATGAGAATAGACATTTATCCTGAGAACTGGGAAAGTGGCCTGGGAAACAGAAGATCAGCTCCATGACCTTGGCCGAGTGACTCCCCACTCTGAACCTTAGTTCCCATATGTACAATGAGGGGGTTATAGGGACTGATGGGTATCAACCCAAATCCCTTCTCCCCTTTGTCCACAGTGATTACACTATAGTTGGGCATGTGCTTTATTTCTTAGCCTCCCTTGTCATCAGGCCTGGGGGGCTACGGCCTCACCAACAGGTGTACCATGTCTGGATCTGGGCTTTAGACCTTAGCTGTGCCTCTTCTGTACTCTCTTCCTTTCCCATGAGTTGGTACCTGAACATGATGGTGAAATAATGTTGACCAAAAGATGAGGAAACTGTCCTAGAAGTTGGAGGAGCAAAAAAAAGTAAGGAAATGGGTCCCTGATCTGGGCCGGGTAGAGCAGAGCTGCTCACCGACCTGGGCTACTTCTGTGAGTTCTGTTGTGCAAGAGAGAAATTTCCTGGTTCTTTAATTCAGCTTAATTTTCACCCTAACAAACGCAGGCCTTGCCAGCTGATTCTATGCAAAATCAAATGTTTTGGAAATCATTCATCTTCTTCCTAGCTGTATCATTATGTGATTGTATAAAACCAAATGTTTTGGGAACAGTATAGCCATTCCTCCATCCCTCCATCCATTCACTGATTTGGCATGTACTGAGAGATCTGCCAGGCCCTGGGGATACACAGGTGAATAAGACACAGGCCCTACCCTGGAGGTGCTCACAGCTTAGTGTGGAGAAAAAGACTGTCAAATATGATACAGTGCAGGTGAGAACCACATCAGAGGTTGGTACTAAGTACCTCCAGGAAGAAGTGTTAACTCATAAGAAGGTGGGACAAGAAGGTATCACAAAATTCCATTTTGAATACAGAATACAAAAATACACTTTGAATTGGGTTCTGAGGTATGAGTAGGAGTTTGTCAGAGGATAAATAGGGTGGACATTTGGGGCAGAGAAAAGAAGATGCAAATGGGTATGTTTTGGACACTGCAGATGTTTGTGGCAGAAGGGCAGTGTAGAAGAAGTCATGGGATAAATGTGAGAGGCCTTGGACGATAAGAGTTTTGACTCCATCCTCACAGCAGTAGGGGCTCAGGGAAGGTTTAATCAGGACATGATGGGATCCCAGACAGGGTTGTGTGGAGGTCAGTCCAGCCCTAGTGGAGCAGGAACTGGAAGGGGAGACCGAGGAAAGGAGACCATGTGGGGACAGTGGCAGCTTCTGCTGCAGGTCACCAGAAGGAAGGTCACCTGGGTTACCTTCAGAGAGACACAGCAGTGCAGGAGAATGGAGGCTCTTCCGTAAGGTCACCAGTTCAGTTCATTGGAGGGTCCACTGCCTACAACAGTGCCTGACACCTAGTGGGTACCCCTTCAGTGCTTGTTGAATTTTTGAATGAAGGTGGGAAGGGAAGAAACAGGGTGCTCTTTGGGGGCTGGAGAGGTGGGAGCTGAACTGATAAAATTAGAGGGGAGATGCATGGTGATCACCGGTACCCAGCATGGCTTTCTGTACGGTTCACACCAGGGAATACAACGGCCCGGGGCACTCTCCTCCTCTGCGCTCCCCCTCCTGGCTTCTGATCGTTTGTTCTTCCCTCCATCTTTCATTCTCTGTCACCAGAGCCCAGAAGTGGCTCCAGGAATAAGCGAGTGCCCTTTTTTCTCTTTTTTCCCCAAATCACTATTTTTTTTCCTTCTTCAAAAGTTCACATACTGCATCTCGACAGTATGCAAATGAACCATCACCATGGCATTACCTGGGGTAAACCATGTTCTCTTTTCATTCAACTGTCTTTAGTTAAAGTACCGTCAGCGTTTACCACCATGGACATTTGTTTCCAGAGTCTCAGGCTCAACAGGGGACAGAAGAGGACCAGTCCAATGGAAACTTCCTCCAGAAAGGGCATTTCTCAGGGCAGGCTTGTGTTGGTTTCTCTTCCTCCCCTGCTTTCCTGCAGCCTCAGGCTGGCTGTGGCAGACAGGCAATTCTCGCAAGAGTTGAGAAGATTCCCAGATGCATAGAATGGATCAGAGACTCTGAGTTAACCTGGCCCCCCCCGGGGGTTAAACTTGGGCTTGAGGAACCCTTGGAGTTCAGGTGATGGAGGGGGGAGGGCGTGGGGGGACTCTGTGTCCCTCCAGCTTAAATCAGAGCTAACCCTAACTCTTATTTCTTTTTCCTGTTACATGTTGTGCTTCGGCATAAGATTTCATTTGAAGAATAAGTCCTGGGGCTAAATAGTTTGGCCAGCCTTCCCGCACCCATTTTACAGATGAGGATTCTGAAGCCCAGATGGAGGAAGCGAGTTGCCCACATTGCCAGGGCACGTCAGGGGTTGACCTAGAGTCTTGGGAAAGTGACTTGACATCTCTGAGTCTGATTTTCTTATCTGTAAGTGTGAGAGGGGGGGAAGTCTTTGCTGAGCTGTTCATATTAAATGAAATATAAACTTGTAGACGTTGTTGTCAGATGAAAGTTGTTCCAGGTTTTCGGAAAATCTGCAGTATCTACACAAGCTGAACATCAACACTTCCACCCTGGGTATCTACCCATCCGACAGAAACGAGTGTTTATGTTCTATATACGACAAGTACAAAAATACTCCCAGAAGCTTTATTCATAATAGTCCCAAATTGGACATAGTCTGAACGTCCATCAGCGGTGGGATGGATAGATTGTGGCATATCCATCTAATGAAATACTACACAGCGATAAAAAAAGAACAAATAGGTGCTATACACGATGATACAGAGAATGTCACAGATGCAACACCAAGAGTAGGAAGTAGGATACAAAAGAGTGTTTACGGCATAATCCCACTTATATGAAGTGTAAGAACAGGCAAAGATACTCTATGGAGACGGTGCTCAGAATAGTAGTTTCATTTGGGGAGAATTGATTTGGAGGGGGTGGAAAGTGTTACGGGGGTCTGGAAATGTTCTATACCTTGATTGGGTGGCGGCTTCACGCGTGTGTACAAATGGAAAGATTAATCAAACTGTATCCATGAGTATTGCATGTCATTGTCTGGATGTTATTAAAAAGGTGAATAAAGCAATTATAAATATTAACAAAAATCAGACAGTAGACCCCGTGTGTGTGTGTGTGTGTGTGTGTGTGTGTGTGTGAGTGTGTGTGTGTGTGTGAGTGTGTGTGTGTGTGTGAGTGTGTGTGTGTGTGTGAGTGTGTGTGTGTGTGTGAGTGTGTGTGTGTGTGTGTGTGTGTGTGTGTGTGAACAGCTGGGCTCCCAATGGAAGATGTCAGGTACTTCCAGAGCTAGGGTCCCACAGTAAGGCACTCTGAGCCTGTGGTTCCCAAACGTTAACATGCGTGAAAATCACCTAGAGAGTGTGTTATACACAGATTCCTGGGTCCCACCCCAGAGTTTCATATTCAGTGAGTTTGGGGCGGGACCTCAGAGCCTTGCTTTACTTCAGAGTTCCCCAGTGATGCTGAAGCAGCTTGTGCACAGACGCCACTCTGAGTAGCAGCACTGATCGAAGTGGTCCTCAGAAGCAAAGGGAAGACATTCCATTCAGCATCCCACACTCCAGCAAAGTTCATGGGCCAAGGTCCCACTCACAGGGACCTCCCTTCTGCCTGCTGAATCCCACAGGAATGCGTCTCATTGATGGAGTCTGATTTAACTCCGGATCCTTAGCTGCAAGGACATATGGGAAATGTAGGGGTTTTTTTTTGCGGTACGCGGGCCTCTCACTGTTGTGGCCTCTCCCGTTGCGGAGCACAGGCTCCGGATGCGCAGGCTCAGCGGCCGTGGCTCACGGGCCCAGCCGCTCCGCGGCATGTGGGATCTTCCCGGACCGGGGCACGAACCCGTGTCCCCTGCAACGGCAGGTGGACTCTCAACCACTGCGCCACCAGGGAAGCCCTGGAAATGTAGTTTTTAACCTCTGAGTCTTGCTGTGCAGGAAGGTATAGAAGGGGGATACATAGATTCAAGTGACATTTGACCACCCTCCACAGTGCCTGCTCAGCAATCGGCTGTGACACTCCATATGCTCAGGGCACCGATGTGAACACAGGTGTTCTGCTGGGTGACTTAACTGCAGCTTTGTTGTCTTTTGGGGATTTTTGACACTTTCTTTTTCAGTCTAAGAGAGTCAAGTTTCAGGTTGAAAAAGGCTGATAAGGATTGTTCACAGAGACAGTAATTTCCTTGTTTGGGTCAATGATGCAAAAAGGAAATCAAAATTTAGCTCATGCTAGAGTTAGAAGAAACGATAACAATTCAGTGCAACCCATTTCTAAGACTGGGAAACTGAGGCCCTCCCCTGAAAAGGACAAAGATCACCTGGGCAGAGGTGAGACTTAAACTCACGTGTCATCCTTTGGGTTTAGAAAGCACTTCGCTTTCCATGATTCTCTTTGTTCCTCCCGTGTTCCCTTGACTAGAGCAGGATGGTATCGTTATTTTACAGATAGAGAGGGCCGAAGTTCTGACAAGGCAAGCAAGCACGGCCATCTCACCTGGTACAGCCCGGAGCCAGAAGCGTGCCTTCTAGTCTTGGCTCCTCTGCCTGCTAGCTATGTGACCATGAATTAACGACCTAACCTCTCCGTGCCTCAGTTTCCTCTTCTGTGAAATGGATTTGATAATGGTACACACCTCAAAAAGTTTTGGTAAAGAAGGCGTGAGATAGTAGATGTAAAGTGCTAGCACAGTGCCTGAAACTCTGTAAGTCTTCAATACATGTTAGCTCTCGTTATTTTTCTGAGCTTTTTCTAAGGAAGAGTCTAAGAGCTTATTCAGGAGCTATCACAATGCCCCGAGAGAGGCTGGTTTCCATAAAGCAATCAGATAAAACAAAATAAAGCAAAGCAGCAGTCTGGGAGGGAGGTTAGTTTGGAAAGGCCAGGTGGCCTTCCCTGTGGCTGTAATGGGTGGCTGCTTTCATGGGATCCTTCGGGGGGAGCCACCAAATGACCCTTTTTCAGCATCTCGCTGACTCTGCTACAGTGATGCATTACACTGTTTGACAGTTACTTCTTTTGGTTTCAAATGCGTTTTCCCCTCCCAGCTACAATGGAAATACTTCTTGAGAAACACGCACTGGTGCCGCAGTTCCCACCTCCACACCAGCCCTATCCTGTGCCAGGTCTGGGACAGGTGTTGTATACGTACTACGTACGATTTTCACTACAAGCCTCTTGGTGGAGACTGGCTGGCAGCCGGCTGAGCCCCAGATCTCAGAGAATGAGATGCTGGCACCAGGGCAGGAGCGGGAACAGCAGGAAGGAGGCCTACAACATACCAGGCTTCACAGTTCTCGGAGGTGGGACATTATTCCCATTTTGCAGATAAGGGAACTGAGGTTTAGAGAAACATCTTGTGTGGGTCCTAAAGCTGGGAGGTGCTGTCCCCAGGATTTGAATGGAGAACCTTCAGTCTCCAAAGTGACTTCTTGCTTCTTGTCTTGTCTCCCATGAAAGGAAAGTGGATGACGGGGTGAAATGGGTGACCCCAAATATATATTTGTGACATCATCATTCCATAGAGCTGGGGTCTTGCAGAGGTGCAGCAGTCCTGGAGGAGTGATTAATGCCCAACTTTGTCTTACCAAAGCTTTGTCGAGAGGCTCGGCCCGTGGTGGTCCCAGGAATCATTTGTTCCCTGGCTCACTCAGCTGTTCACTGTGGGTTAGTGTCTACCATTGGAGAGTTTGCTAGTTTCCATCCAAAACCCATCCCCTCTTTGTAACAGAATCCCAATCTTATTTGGGATGCAAGTATGCCCATCTGAAAGATTATATTTCCCAGCGTCCTTTTTTTTTTTTTTTAACATCTTTATTGGAGTATAATTGCTTTACAATGGTGTGTTAGTTTCCGCTTTATAACAAAGTGAATCAGCTATATGTATACATACATCCCCATATCTCCTCCCTCTTGTGTCTCCCTCCCACACTCCCTATCCCACTCCTCTAGGTGGTCACAAAGCTCCAACCAGGGTCCTTTTTAAGATGTGTCCGAGGGACCAAGTTATGCCCAGTGAAATCTAAACAGAAGGTTAGGGGATGCCTTCAGGGAGACCGCTTACAGGGAGCCCATTCCTTACATCACCCTTTCCTGCGCTCTCCTCCTTCCTGCCTGCAGGGCATGGTAGCCAGAATTCCAGCAGCCTCCCTGGTGACATGAGGTGGATTTGCAAAGGGCAGCCACACTGAGAGAGGTAGAGCAGAAAGACAGAAGGTCTCTGGGTTCCTGATGTCTGTTTCTTTGACTTGAGAGAGGAATGCACGTCCTTCCTTTTGTACCTTCCGTTCTTCTGAGTTTTGGGTTATATGGAGACAAATCCAGGCTTAGTGGATATATCTACTGTATGGAGAGCACAGTTGTAGGCACCGGTGGGGATACAGGATGACTCTGTCATGGGACATCTGTGCTTAGAAAGCTCCGTCCAGCAGGAAGCTATAAAACAAGGATTCAGGGCATGAAAATAGCCTGAGTGTGACATTCGGAGTAGCTGCATGGGACTTGGGAAGTCCTCCTAGAGAAGGAGGCTACAAGCTACAGGCAAGAAACTTCCAGGCGGAAGGAATAATATGGCAGAATGTGTGCAGAGTGTAGGGCTTGACTTTAGAATGGCGTGTTTGCCTGTATTCAGGAGTGATTTGTCTGGAAAGGGGCTCACGAGAGTCTTGGGATGCCAGGGAAGCCAGCGGAGGTCATGAGCAGGAGAATGACCTCATCATATGTGCTCGTCAGCATCTTCTTTCCACTCAGCTGCACCCACCGCGCTGCCCCCGAGACCAACCACAGACTTCCCCAACTCCTGATCCTGATGAGGGAGAAAGAACTTATTTCACTAGCAGTTCTTGTAACCTTTGCCGTGATCAGAGCCTCATCTTTTGCCATCTATCCTCTGCACCCCTTTTTGGGATACACTTAAAAAATTTTGAATTGTGGCAAAATAGACATAACATAAAATGTACCACTTAAACTATTTTTAAGTGTATAGTTCTGTGGTATTAAGTACATCCATACTGCTGTGCAGTCATCACCACCATCCATCTCCAGAATTCTTTTCATCTTGCAGAACTTAAACTCTCTATCCATTAGATAGTCACTCCCCTTTCCCCCCTCAGCCCCTAGCAACCACTATCTACTTTCTCTCTCTCTGAACAGGACTATTTTAAGTACCTCATATAAGTGGAGTTAGACAGTATTTGTCTTTTTGGGACTGGCTTATTTCACTTAGCATAATGTCTTCTAGGTTCATCCATGTTGTAGCGTGTGTCAGAATTTCATTTCTTTTTAAGGCTAAATAATATTCCATTTTATGTCTATATCACATTTTCTTTATCCATCCATCAGTGGACACTTGGCTTCCACCTTTTGGCTCTTGTGAATATTGCTGCTATGCACATGGGTGTACAAATATCTGTTTGAGTCCCTGCTTTCAATTCTTTGGGGTATATACCTAAAGGGGAATTGCTGGATCATTTGGTAATTCTATTTTTAACTTTTTGAAGAATCGGCACACAGTAGCTGTGCCATGTTTCATCCCCCACCAGCAATGCACAGGGTTCCAGTTTCTCCACATCCTTGTCCATCCTTAGTCTTTTCTTTTCTTTTGTGATAGTAGCCTCCTTAATGGGTATGAGAATGGTTGGTGTTCATTCCCTTGCATTCCATTCCATTGTCGGAAACTTGTTGTAATCATTGAAAAAAAAAACAAAACCAATCCGGTACCCTGGGAAGCTGAGCATCCCGACAAGCCTCCGAAGCTCATGAGAATCGACCATCAGTGGCACTGTAGAGCAGCGGAAGGTCCAAAAGGGCAGTCGCGTGAAACACCTTCCCTCCTCTCCTTCCAGAGAGCAAACAATCCCTGAGTCTTGCACGCACCAGACTATTGAAACCAGTGTGTGGAAATACTTCTGTTACATTCTTAAGATCTTCTTCCATTTGGGGATTCTGGGAGTTTTATTTTGCCTTTACGGCGGCACAGGAATAACCACATGGTCCAAACCTAAGTTTTCACGTGCATTTCCTTGCTGAATTTTGCACATTGAAGTTTTTATATTGTGCATCCTTTTGTGATGCCTCAATGTTTCCCTTGAAATGTGTATTGATTTGTAAATCAGACGGTCTCCTATAATAAAATAACACTTGTGCAAACAATTTTTGTTGTTTCAGGAGGTGTGGAGGGGGACCTGGAGGCGAAGGTGGGAGGGAGAGAGCCCCTGGACGGGGGCGTTGCAAAGTGCCAAGGGAAGAGATGTGGCCTGGGCTACGGTAGTGGCGGTGAGGAACCACCGGCTACAGGGGAATGGGGGTTAGACGAGATGTGTTTCAAAGACAATCTACAGGATGTGGTGACCAGTCAGTGGTCACAGGGTTGAGGAGGAGACAAGATTGACCCTCGTATTTCTGGCTTCATGGAGGGGGAGGGGGGGGAACGGAACAGAGGGGCTGGTGATGACATGCAGGGGCATGGGATTGGGGGAGGGTCAGAGGGGAAGGGGAGGTTGGGGGACGGAGTGTGAAGGGCCTTGAAGGTGGGTCTCAGTGTGTGAACCTGACCCCTCTGGGCTGGAGTGACAGCATGAGTTTACCCCTGAGTTGGTGCATGGTCAGGTTCAGGTGAGAAGAGATGGCTCTGTCCCAGGCCAGGCTGATGGGGGTGGACAAGAGCATCGAATCCTAGATCTGAAGGGGTCTTTAGTCTAGTTGTTCCAAGGTGCAGATGTGGTGGCTGAGTGACTGCCCGAGCTCTTAGGTTGGGCTGGCGGGACACCAGAGACTAGAACCCAGGTGTCGTGACTCTTGGGATGGGGAAGGGGCTCTTGACCCTGGGCCCCTCAGCTCTCTCTTAGTTTGGTGTCCTTGGGGCACACCCCCATCCCCCTGCATCTCACTCCACTTCATGTGCTCCCATCCTGGGCTGAGGACCCAGCACGCAAGTAGAGTCAGAATGACCTGAGTTCACGTCCTGCCTCACTCATAACCTGGAAGGCCCTGGACGGTGGTCCTCTTCCTGAACATTGTCAGTTTCCCCACGGGTCACACTGATGCTTCCATCCCAGGGCTAGGCAGGTTTAATGAGACCTTAAATGGCTGGCGGATTGCTCAGCACACAGCGGACACTCAGTAAAAAATGGCTGCGTCTGAGTCATTTCAGAGTCTGCCTGACTGTCCCCTCCTCCAGTAAGCCTTCTTTGGCTCCCTTCTCACTTACTTACACAAGGTCAGATTAGGTCCCCCTTCTCTACGCCCCTAAAACTTCACAAATACCTGTCTCCTTGATCCCGAGGGCTGGCCTTACTTGGCAAGATAGTTTGATTTTGGCATCATAAAAATTCTGTCTGTGCTGCTTCCTAATTGTGGCATCTTCGGCGAGTCTCTCAGTCTCTCTGAGCCTCAGTTTCCTCATCTGCAAAAGGGAATGATATCAATAGGACCTGCCTCTTAGAGTCTTTGTGAGAATTAAATGAGATAATGCACAAACACAGTGCTTAGAACGATGGCTGACACATAGTAAATGCTCAATGAACATTAGCTATTCATCCATTAGTTTCTGTTCTCAATGCTATTTTTGCTTGTAGGCCCATTGGACTGGGAGTCAGAAGACCTGGGTTCTGGTCTCAGCTTTTTATTCTGTTGGTCTTCTGTGACTTTTTTTTAAAATTAATTTTTATTGGAGTATAGTTGCTTTACAATGTTGTGTTAGTTTCTGTCGTACAGCAAAATGAATCAGCTATACATATGCACATATCTCTTCTTTTTTGGATTTCCTTCCCATTTAGGTCACCACAGTGCATTAAGAAGAGTTCCCTGTGCTATGTAGTATGTTCTGTGACTTTTTGATGTACCTGGAACTGTTAGGTAATCGATGAGTGATTCTGTAATAAAGAGAAGCTCTCTGTATTCACTGAGTCAGGCACAGACTAGGTGATGAATCTGTGTTTGTGGGGAATACGAGTGGGGTTCCCATCTCCCTGCTTCCCCGGAGCCCTCCCACCGCGGACACCGTGGACACCCTTGACCTGGGGGCACACCCAACCCATTGGGCCTTGCTCTGTGCACACATGTATATATATATATTAGAAATGCCTCTCTTAATAATATCTTGAATTAACGCAGGCCTCGTTCATTCCCAGCTCTCATTACCCTTTTAATTAACTCGGCACAGATGGAAAAAGTCGGAATTGCTCTAGCCGAGTTGTTCTGTTAGTTTTAAAATGAGATGGCATATGGGAGGACGAGGTGGAATGGGCCGGCTCAGAGGGAGGAGATGAGTTTTCAAGCTGTCACCGGAGCGTCAACAAACGCTCCATCTGTCAGTGGTGAGGCTGGGCCGAGGCATCGAGCAAGGGGCTGGCGTTCAGAGGGCCACACGGGCCAAGGCTCAGCAGCCCTGGCTGCCACAGACATCTCTGGGATGCGGCCCCCAGCACTGGAATGGCTGCTGAGAGTTCTGGGGTCCTGATGTGGGAGGAGACCTCTGCCCTAGACTGTGATGGAAACCTTCCGGGCCCACACTGCTGTTTGGGAGCCAAGGAAGGCTTTTATTCTCCTTCTTATCTAAAATAGTCTTCAGGAATGAATTACATCGACTCCACATGGCCGTCAGAGGGAACTTTCTAAAATGCCCATCACTTTGCTGCTTGACTGTCATTGGCTCTCCACGGCCCTCCAGGCAGAGTCTGGCCCTGGCCCTGACCCTGACTGAAGCCTCATCTCTGCCCAGTCCTCCACTCGCCCCATGCTGCCTGCAGCCATGCTGACCTTCTGTGGTCTTTCAGATGCACCATCACACTCTCTCTTGCCTCTGGGCCTTAACATTTTCTGTTCCTCTGCTGGCCTCTGCTCATCCTTTAAGGCCAGCTGTGTTAGGTACCCCTCAGAGTCCTTGCTCCCCTTCTGTGTTTCTCCGACCAAAGTGTTTCCCAAAATACTCTGCTTGGGAATGAATTAATAAATGATTCCTCAGCGACAGCTCATTAAAGGGTGTTTGTGTTGTTTGGGTATGTGTCTCATCCCGCAGAGATCATAGAACCTTGGAGTTCAAAAATACCTTAAAAATCTCTTGGAGTGCAGGCATCTTCTCTAGAGCATCCCAGGCAGGTGGGTGCTCAGCCTTGGCTGGCATACCCACAGGGACGGGGAACTCACTCTCATAAGGTGGGAAGGTCAGATTGTTCCTCCTTTCTCTGGGGTGGGCAGTGACTGGACTCCCTGTGATATGCATGGGAATAAAATCTCCCCCTCTACCACATGACAGTCCTGGAGGGGCTTGACCACAAGGTCTCCCCTGAGCTTGCCACTCTCAGTGACAACAACATGGAAGGTAGCATCCACTGTCAGCTCTCTGACACCCCAGTCAGATGGCACAGTCTTGGGATGACTGTTCTGCTTTGTGTCCAGAGGTTTGTGGAGCAGCAGACAGCTCAGACTTAGAAGTCAGAGAGTCCTGGTGCCAAACCCCTCCTCCACTACTTATTAGCTGAGACCTCAAACAGGTGCCTTAACCTCTCTGAGCCTCGGTTTGCTCATCTGTAAAATGGGGGGTGAGTCAGATGGTAGTTAAGGTCCCTTGCAGTTGTGACCTGTGAAGTTCCCAGTTGGTTGAATCTCCTGCTTCTGTGTCAGGGAGTTGTTCTGATCTCATCTGGCCTCCAAACTCCTGTCGCTCCACCGCCGTCCCTCTACTGTCATTCCTAGTTTATTGCACTGACTCTTTGGCTACCTTCACCAAGTTTTCCTAAAATTCACTTCTGGTCAGGTCATTCCTCTGCCCTGTCTTTATCCTCGTATCAGCAGCTGAGTCATGCCCAAGCTCCCTACAATGGCCTTGTCAGTGTCTCCAGCTTCATAAGCTGCAACCCTTCACTCTCCAGTTTCCCCTTGGAGTTCTCCAAATGCACTTTTATTCTGTCCCTTCGCAAACACTGTTACCTCCACCTGCAAATCCCTTGTCTTTGGCTGCTGTCAGTCACAAACTCCTATTGATACTGCAAAACCCTACACAGATATCACATTTTATTTGAAACTTTCCCATTCTTTCCTTCTGAGACAAAGTTAATGATTCCTTCTTCTATACTCCTTTACATGCATGATCACTACATCTATCACAGTATCTTTGAATAGTCATTCTCCATGGTTGTGTTTCCTCTGTGAATGTCGAGAGGCAGGGACATTCTTATTCCTCTCTGTGTCTTCAGCGCTGGGGACAGGACCTGGCAGGCCGAAGTCCCCACCTTTATGACTCATGTTGCTGCACTTCTGACCCCAGTCTCTTTCCTCAATTTTTTTGAGTGAAAATGACAGCGGTTCTTAATCAGAACTTCTTAATCACATCACATTATCCTTCCGAGATGCTTTTACCTTCAGGAACCCATTGATTCACCACTCTAAATGACTGTAATTACCACAAATGATAAAATAGCAGCTTTCCCAGTTTTCTTTACCCTGGCCAATTTGCATATGCTAATACAGGAACATCTCCCATGGCACCCTCCCCTCCTGCTGGCTCTTCCAAGACAATTTCTGTGTTTGCGGTCACTTTGTTCCACTCCAGCTCAGGGTTGGATCGGGGCAGGGAGGAAAGATGTTTCCAGGAGTTCCTAATCCACCCGAGGAACGGAAAAAAGAAATTTCCTGTCATTTAAAGTGTAGTAAATACATCCAGTGAAAACTTTCCGCTGCCTTTGGAGAAGGCAGCGTGGGGAGAAGCAGTGAACTCTGTCCACCAAGAAGCCGGAGGAGCCTGGGTTCAAGTTCTTACCTCCAATAGCCTTGGCTTTGTCCTCTGACCCTCACATTCCTCTGCTGGAAACTGAAAGATTAGACCCACATGGCAGTTTGCAGTGAGGAAGACTACAATCTCTTTTTTTTTTTAACACTGTGGGAAATAGACATTGCAGAAAATGGATCATCTGAACCATTTAAAGCATACAGTTCAGTGGCATTAAGTACATTCACATTGCTGGGCAGCCATCACCGCCATCCACCGCAAGACCTTTTTCATCTTACAAAACCGAAACCCTCTATCCATTAAATAATTACTCCCCATTTCCCCCCGCTTCCCTCAGTCGCTGGCGACCACCATTCTACTTTCTGTCTCTATGATTTTGATGAGTCTAGATACTTCATACAAATAGAATTTTACAATATTTGTCCTCTTCTGTCTGGCTTATTTCATTGAGCATCGTGTCCTCCAGGTTCCATGTCACAGTGCGTCCATGTCACAGGGTGTGTCAAAATACTCCTCCTTTTGAAGGCTGATAATATTCCATTGCATGTATGTGCTACATTTTGCTTATCCGTTCATCCATTATTGGACACTTGGGTTGCTAGCATTATGATCTCACAGGTGAAAATATCGTTTAAAATTTACAGAACAGCACGATTTTAGGAGGCAGAGATGGTGAGCACCAAGAGCTTTTGTGTCACACTTGACTTTAAGCCCTGGCCAGGAGTCTTTGGGATCTTTGCCTCGGTGCTTATCTCGCAGGCTGTTGTGAGGGTAGTGATTTAAGGCGTGTACAAAGCTTAGCACAGGGACTGACCTGCAGTGAGCGTTCATTCTTTTAGTCCTTTACTCACACCACAAATCTTTTTTTTTTTTTTTAAAGAGAGAGAGCTCTCTAGTTTTTTTTTTAGGTGGTGGGGGTAGGAGTTTATTAATTTATTTATTTTTGCTGTGTTGGGTCTTAATTTCCGTGCAAGGGCTTCCTCTAGTTGTGGCAAGCGGGGGCCACTCTTCATCGTGGTGTGCGGGCCTCTCACTATCGCGGCCTCTCTTGTTGCGGAGCACAGGCTCCAGACGCGCAGGCTCAGTAGTTGTGGCTCACGGGCCTAGTTGCTCCGTGGCATGGGGGATCCTCCCAGACTAGGGCTTGAACCTGTGTCCCCTGCATTAGCAGGCAGATTCTCAACCACTGCGCCACCAGGGAAGCCCACACCTTTATGGAGCACCTACTGTGTTCCAGGCATTGAGCTAAGTGCCTGGGATAAAATGATGTGTATCATGCAGAAGGCAGATCGCAGGAAGGCAAGAAATAATCAGATAAAGTAAAAGAAAGTGTGTGCATCAGCTGATGATACACTGTGGATGGAAGTAGAACAGATGAAGGTGGGTAGTGAGAGCTTGGGGGGACGGTGCTATTTCACACTGGTGAACAGGAAAGGTCTCCTGAGGACATGAGAATTGCAAGGGGAGCCTAGTGAGGATTATGAGAAGTGGAGGAAAAATAGAAAATGCAAAGCCCTGGAGGTAGGAGCATGCCTAGAATTTTCTAGGAGCAGGAACACGTCTGGTGCGGCTGGAAAAACTGAAGATAGAGAGCAGCCGGAGATAAGAGCAGAGGGGTAGCTGGGGGTTAGAGCTGCAGGGCCGGGTGGGCCAGGAGGAGTGAGACAAGCGGGCAGGGAAGGATTCTAAGCAGGGAAGTGGCTGGGGCTGACTCAGGTTTAAAAAGCAATGCTCTGTCTGCTGGGTTGAGAATCGACTATAATGTGGGCAAAGGTGGAGAGAGGAAGACCTGTGACTAATAGCCCAGGCCAGGGATTGGCAAGATTTTTGAATAAAGTACCAGATAGTAAACATTCGGCTTCATGGGCCACATAGTCTTTCTTGCGATTACTCCATCCTGCCTTTGGAAGGTAAACAAGTGGCCGCAGACAACATGGAAGCAAATGGGTGTGACTGTTCCATAAAACTTTATTTATAAAACAGATGGGAGGCTGGATTTGGCTGATGGGCTGTGGTTTTCTGAGCCCAGCTCTAACAAGTTGATGGTGGGTTGGACCAGGGTGGGGTGATAGGGTTGTGGGAAGTGGCTGAATACGGGATATACTTTGAAGGTGAGGTCAGCAGGATTTGTTGTTGCATTTGGAGGTGAGATGTGAGAAGGAGAAGAATCAGGAATGACTTTAAGTTTTGTGACCTGAGGAATGCCAGTGAGTGAGATGAGAGATTCTGTGGGTGTAACAGTTTTTTTTTTTTTTTTTAGGATGAAAGAAGAATTAGGATTTTTGATTTCAAACATACTAATTTTGAGATGGTCCTTAGACAGACAAGGTGGGTGAATGAGTCTAGAGTTCAGGAGAGACGTTGAGGCTAGAGGTAGGAAATTGGAGTTGTCAGTATCCAGGTGGGATTTGAGGACGTGAAATTGGACAAGGTCACCTAGGGAAGGAGCATGGGAAGAGAAGAGAAGGCCTCTGAGGGCCAAGCACAATAGATAAGGGGCAACCAGCAAAGGAGACTGAGAGGGGTGGTCACTGCGGTGGAAGGAAGACCCAGAGAGTAGGGTGTCCTGGAAGAAAAGAGAAAGAAGTGTTTCCAAGAAAGAATGATCAACGGTGCTATATGTTGCTATTATGGGTGGATTAGTGTCCCCCCCCAAATTCATGTCTACCTGGAACCTCAGTATGTGACTTTATTTGGAGATAGGGTCTTTGCAGATGTAATTAGCAAAGTTGAGATGAGGTCATGCTGGATTAGGGTCAGCCCTCCATTTAATGACTGACGTCCTTACAAGAAGAAGAAAGGACACGTGAGACACACTGAGGGGAAAAGGCCATGTGAGGGTGAATGCAGGTAGAGGGGTTGGAGTGATGCAGCTACCAGCCCAGGAATGCCAAGGAAGGCCAGTAGTTACCAGAAGCTGGAAGAGGCAAGGAAAGACTCTTCCCTGGAACCTTCAGAGGTAACATGACACTACCAACACCTTGATTTTGGATTTCTAGCTTCTAAACTTTCTGTTGCCTTAAGCCACCTAGTTTGTGGTAATTTGTTGTAGAAGCCCCAAGAAACTCATATATGTTGCTGATGGGTTAAGTAAGATCAAGACTGACAAAGGACTTAGGATTTGGCAACATTGGATGACCTTGATAAGAGCTGTTTTCAGTAAAATGTTGGGTGGAAAGTCTGATTTGATTCAACAGAGAATGGGCGGAAAGGCATTAGAGACGTGAGTATGAAACATTCTTTTATTTTAAAGGTGAGGAGGAATGTTGGTAGCTAGAGAAAATGGGAGAAATAAAACATGTCTAACATTGATGGGAATTATACAGGCAGAGGCAGAAGTGATGATGCAGAAGAGGGGGGAGAATGAGTGGTGTCCTTGGGGACTGGATTAGTGAACATGAGTTGTGGCTGGAACCTGGGAGGTCATCCAAAGTAGCAGGAGGGAAATCAGTGAGCATGGGTGGACATGGTTGATGGATGTAATGGAGGAACTTGTGATCGTTCTTTTCTGATCACTTCCATTGTCTTAGTGAAATAGGAATCAAAGACATCAACTGAGACTAAGGCTGGGGAGGAAGCAGTGAAAGTTTAAGTTGAAAGAAGGAGTGAAATAGCGTTTAAGAGAGTGATTCTTATTAGGGAAATGTAGTTGGATGGCTGGGCAGCCCCAAGGGCCCACTTGAGCTTAGTGGCTGTGGATTCAGAGTAGGCAGAGTCAGCAGGGTTGTGTGCTTCCCTCTTATCACATTCAGCTGCCAGGTCCAGGTTGAAAGTAGGTGAAGAGTTGGACTAAACCAGCAAGAGTAATGAAGCAAGAAACAAATAAGGTGGTTGAGGGTTGTAACAGTTATCTGTTGCTGTGTAACAAACCACCCCAGTACTTAGAGGCTTAAAACAACAATAATCATTCATTTTTTTAGTGAATCTTCCATTTTTGGCAGGGCTTTGGTGGGGACAGCTTGTCTCTGCTCAGCTGAGGTGGTTTTACTGGGGAATGGAGGATCCACTTTTAAGAGGGTGTAGTAGACAGATAATAGCCCTTTAAAGATATCAGGATCTTGTTCCTGGAACGTGTAAATGTTACCTTATTTGGAATAGTGGTCTTTGCATATGTGATTAAGTTAAGAATCTTGAGACTGGGAGGTTATCTTGCATGGGTCCTAAACGCAATTACAAGTGTGCTGGTAAGAGAGAAACAGAGGGAGATTTGACATACAGAAGAGACAGAGGCAGTGATGCAGCTACATGCCAAAGGACGCCTCAAACTTCAGGCACTGGAAGAGGCAAAGAATGGATTCTCCCCTAGAGTTTCCAAAGGAGTTTAGTCCTTTTGACACCTTGACTTTGGACTTCTAGCATCCAGAACTGTGAGCAAATAAATTTCTATTAGTTTAAGCCACCCGGTTTGTGGTAATTTGTTATAGCAACCCAGGGAGCTAATACAGATGGTGATTCACAAGGCTGGCAAACCGGTGCTGTCTGTCATCCATGAGCTCAGCTGGAACTGGACGAAGGGCCTTAGTTCTTTTCCACACGGACCTCTTGTGGCATGGTGGCTGGGCCCCAAGAGTGAGTGTCCCAGAAAAACAAGGCAGAAGCTTTCTCGCTTTTTATGCCTTAGCCTTGGCATTACTTCCGCCATAGTCATTGCACCATGCAGATTGAAGGAGAGGAAACATAAGAAGTACATGTGAAAAAAACGGAGCTGGAGGAATCAGGCTCCCAGACTTCAGATTATACTACAGAGCTACAGTAATCAAGACAATATGGTACTGGCACAAAAACGGAAATATAGATCAATGGAACAGGATAGAAATCCCAGAGATAAACCCACACACATACGGTCACCTTATCTTTGATAGAGGAGGCAGGAATGTACAGTGGAGAAAGGACAGCCTCTTCAATAAGTGGTGCTGGGAAAACTGGAAAGCTACATGTAAAAGAATGAAATTAGAACACTCCCTAACACCATACACAAAAATAAACTCACAATGGATTAGAGACCTAAATGTAAGACTGGACACTATCAAACTCTTAGAGGAAAACATAGGCAGAACACTCTATGACATAAATCACAGCAAGATCCTTTTTGACCCACCTCCTAGAGAAATGGAAATAAAAACAAAAATAAACAAATGGGACCTAATGAAACTTCAAAGCTTTTGCACAGCAAAGGAAACCGTAAACAAGATGAAAAGAAAACCCTCAGAATGGGAGAAAATATTTGCAAATGAAGCAACTGACAAAGGATTAACCTCCAAAATTTACAAGCAACTCATGCAACTCAATATCAACAAAACAAACAACCCAATCCAGAAATAGGCAGAAGACCTAAATAGACGTTTCTCCAAAGAAGATATACAGATTGCCAACAAACACATGAAAGGATGCTCAACATCACTAATCATTAGAGAAATGCAACTCAAAACTACAATGAGATATCATCTCACACCAGTCAGACTGGCCAACATCAAAAAAATCTACAAACAAGAAATGCTGGAGAGGGTGTAGAGAAAAGGGACCCCTCCTGCACTGTTGGTGGGAATGTAAATTGATACAGCCACTATGGAGAACAGTATGGAGGTTCCTTAAAAAACTAAAAATAGAACTACCATATGATCCAGCAATCCCACTGGGCATATACCCTGAGAAAACCATAATTCAAAAAGAGTCGTGTACCACAATGTTCATTGCAGCTCTATTTACAATAGCCAGGACATGGAAGCAACCTAAGTGCCCATCATCAGATGAATGGATAAAGAAGATGTGGCACATATATACAATGGAATATTACTCAGCCATAAAAAGAAATGAAATTGAGTTATTTGTAGTGAGGTGGATGGACCTAGAGTCTGTCACACAGAGTGAAGTAAGTCAGAAAGAGAAAAACAAATACCGTATGCTAACACATATATATGGAATCTAAAAAAAAGGTTCTGAATAACCTAGGGGAGGACAGGAATGAAGACGCAGAGGTGGAGAATGGACTTGAGGACACGGGGAGAGGGAAGGGTAAGCTGGGACGAAGTGAGAGAGTGGCATGGACACATATACACTGCCAAATGTAAAATAGATAGCTAGTGGGAAGCATCCCTTAGCACAGAGAGATCAGCTCCGTGCTTTGTGACCACCTAGAGGGGTGGGATAGGGAGGGTGGGAGGGAGACACAAGAGGGAGGAGATATGGGAATATAAGTATATGTATAGCTGATTCACTTTGTTATACAGCAGAAACCAACACACCATTGTAAAGCAATTATACTCCAATAAAGATGTTAAAAAAAAAAAAAAAGAAGTACATGTGAGATGGGAGGTGTCGTTGCAATCAGTTTTTAGAATGTACTACCTGCCACAAGGGTAATGCAAGCAGATGATGAATGATGGTGATGATGGTGGTGGTGGTGGTGGTGGTGACGGTGGTGATGGTCATGGTGATGATGGTGATGGTGATGATGATGACAATGAAGATGATGGTGGTGATGATGATGGAGATGGTGATGATGATAGTGATGATTGACCATGACTTTTTAGTTGGGCAAAGAGGAAAGTGTGGACATATGGGGTGAAGTGCAGCGAAAAGGTGGCAGAATCAATGGACCTTAGAACCTAGTGAGGTAGAAGAATCAGTGACCTCAGAGTAAGCAGAGCCTAGAGAATGGGATTCTTGAAACTGAGGTTATGGAGTGACAACTGTTATTGGCCATGATAAGGGACACGGTATAAGCACAGCAGGGAGCGACCGAGGTGTGACTTTTGCATGAGAGGGAGACAGAGAATGACAGAGCAGGCTGTTGAGAAGAGCACTTCCATGGATACTGAAACTAAGTCTGTGTAGGAAAGAGCGCCAATGAACCAGGAGGTAAAGCCTTTCGGGAGTCAGGGATAGTGACCTGCAGGTCTGTGGACGGCACAAAAAGGAGAGTGCTCTAATATGAGGGGATAAGCTTTAGAGCTGGAGGCTCTCCGGGAGGAGGCCGTGCTCTGGAAGCGGCAGTGAAGAGCAGAAAGGAGCAATGTGAGTGGCAGGAATGTGGGAGAGACAACAGGCTCCAGGGAAAGAGTGTCCCTGGGGAGATCAGATCTCACTTGGAGCCAGAAGGTGAATGTTTGCAGAAGTTTATTGTTAGGATAGAGGCAACTGCAGTGGGCATGGGTTTGGGTAGGGATGTAGAGCCCAGTGGGTTTAAGGGTCCTGAGGAGAGGGGGATGGTCTAGGAACCCAGGGATTTGGGGGATTCCTGATGTGGACCAAGATAGAGTGTATGATGGTATTAGATTTGGGGGCCTCAGGGCAGATAGCAGTGGTGTATCTGAGCTCCGAGGGCTGGAAGGAAGCGGGAGGAAGTGGCGGCGGGGACCTTGCCAGGTGCCCCAGAGCTCTGTCCATGGCAGTGGGAGGTCAGGGGAGTCTCCATGTGTCCAGGAGGACTTGGAGCTCAGCAGATATTAGTTATTGCCATCTTTGTTATTATTTTCCATCTATAAAAGCTGCTGGTTTTGTAGATGGGGAGGCCCTTGTCACATAATGCTACAATTATCCTTTCTCCTGGCTGCCCCACAGAACTGTGATCTCCTGGAGAGCATCTGGTTGCCTTGGAATCTCCATTACCCAGCACAGCACTTAGCCCAAAGCATTTATCAACCAGCATGTGTTGAACGAAAAAGGCTCAGAGAGGTATACTGACTTACCCAAGGTCACAAAGCCTGGATAAATCACCAGCGCTCCTGATTCTCAGTTTTCTTTGCACTCCTGCAATATCTGAATTCCTCTAGTTCTTGTAACGGTTACCTCCTCCCTTTATCTCTTTCCCTTTTGCCCATTTATTTTTCTGTGAGATCTGGAGCCCTAGCTGGAGTTTGAAGCCCAGAATCTCCATCAGTGTTCAAAGGCTCTCTCTTTTTGCTCATATGTAATCTTCAAAAAGCCCTTTTCTCTCACTGGTGATCTTCCCTGGGGGAATCCTGGTAGGCCCTAAAATAGGAACTGCAGTCTGGCTAAATAGGGCTTTTCAGCTAATAAAATCAACTACTGAGAGGGGAGAAAATAGGGAAAGAGGTGGGTAGCTCTGGAGCCTCTTTGTCAACCTTCAGGTCTTGGCACTGGGGGCTTCTTAAGTCCACTAGCCTCTGTTAATTTCTCTACAGTTTGATGGGAAAGGAGATGTAACTGGCTGGAAATACTCTTTAAGTGGGTGATTCACACCTGAAACTGACAGGCTGAGATAAATCTGTTAGGGGAAGAAAAGCATCTTCTCAACCCATCCAAAAAATTTGACCAGTGGGAGGAGAGGACCCCATGATCCAATGCCAACCTCTTGATCTCAGATTCCCTTCTGAGATGCTGTCAGCTGGGGGCTTAGCATAACCCCTCTTAGAGCTGGGATTTGGAAAGCCGCGTGAGTCGCTGCTCTGTGATCAGCTCAGAAACAATGGGTTTCATTCCTCGATTTTTCCTTCTGAAAACTTCAGTGGCTGGGCAGGCACTAAGGGGGCAGATAGAGATGAGTTCGAAATGAGATTATTGACCCTCCCATCGTGGAGATCAGTGTGTGTGTGTATGTGTGTGTGTGTGTGTGTTCAATGAATGGATGGGGGATGGGAATATGAGGGAGGAGAGGACACTGAGAGAGAAGATGAAAGAAGCAGGAAGACCAGTAAGGGCCAGCTTGTGGAAGTCCCTCCTCTGGCCCCCCAAGAGAAAGTGCTCATTTCTTGGAACAAGAAGAGGCAGGAGGCGGATGAAGTCTCAGTCTTTGGAGAGAATTCGGAGGAAGAGGAATCGATTCTCCTTTTTGTGCTTTCAGAGGGGAGAATTAGAACTAAAGTGGGGTGGATGTTCCAGGAAGACAAAATGCAACACAGTCTGGGAAAGCATTTTCCATCGTGTCCAGAATCTGCTGCTGTGGAGGATGAACCCCCAGTCCCGCAAAGGATGTAATCAGGTGTGAAGACCATCGGACACCACACACCTCTGGGGCCATCTAAGGAGCTCTCCTTTCCCCTCACCTCTCTGCACAATCCATGGGCAAGTCCTGTTGGTGCTATATCCAAAATATCCCAACCCACCTACTGGTCTCATTGCTAGAATCCCAGCCTAAGCCATTTCTTCCTCCTCTTGGACAGCCACAGTGGCGTCTTAACTGATCTCTCAGCCTCCCAGCCTTTTTCTAACTTATGGTCTACTCTCCCCAGAGCATCCTGAGTGATATTTAAAAACCATAATTCAAAAGGACACATGTACCCCAATGTTCATTGCAGCACTATTTACAATAGCCAGGACATGGAAACAACCTAAATGTCCATCAACAGATGAATGGATAAAGAAGATGTGGTACACATATACAATGGAATACTACTCAGCCATAAAAAGGAACGAAATTTGGTCCTTTGTAGAGATGTGGATGGACCTAGAGTCTGTCATACAGAGTGAAGTTAAGTCAGAGAGAGAAAAACAAATATCGTATATTAACGCAGATATGGGGACTCCAGAAAAATGGTACAGATGAACCTACTTCCAGGGCAGGAATAGAGATGCAGACATAGAGAACGGACATGTGGACACAGAGGGGGAAGGGGAGGGTGGGACAAATTGGGAGATTAGGATTGACATATATACACTACCATGTGTAAAATAGATAGCTAGTGGGAACCTGCTATAAAGCATAGGGTGCTCAGCTCGGTGCTCTGTGATGACCTAGATGGGTGGGATGGGGGGGTGGGAGGGAGGTCCAAGAGGGAGGGGATATATGTATACATATAGGTGATTCACTTCATTGTACAGCAGAAACTAACACAACATTGTAAAGCAATTATACTCCGATTAAAAAAAAATCCCTTATAAAAAAGATAAATTTAATCTTCTTGACAAAAACAACAAAAACGAGTAAATCAGATCATCTTTTAAAAATATAAAAAATCCTCCAGTGGCTTCTTATTGCTCTTAGAATAAAATCCAAACTCTATCATGGTCCATGAGACCGTGAACTATGTGCTTTTGCTTTCCTCTGACCTCACCTCGTACCACGCCCCTTCAGAGTCCCATCTTCTCTCTCTTCCCATCTCTAGGCCAATGCTCTTAAAGGTCCCTCTGCTTGGTATGCTCTGCCTATGGATGTTTGCATGATTAATTTTTTTCTTCTTTTTTAGGTCTCAGCCTTCCTTAGACCCGCTTTTGGAATTAGCTCCCCCGCTTTTCTCCACTTCAGCTACTCTCTTTATCTGGTTCGATTTTCTTATTGCTTCTTGCTATTTGGAATCATCTCGTGAATGCGTTAATTTGCTTGTGTATTTTCTGTCTTCTGTCGTGAAAATGTGAACTTCTGGGGAGCAGAGAGCTTGTCTGCTCCATTCATTCCCTGGGTGCTGGGCAGGCAGAATGCTCTCAAAACATACTTGTGGGATGAATGAGTGAATGAATGAATGAATGAGTCAGACACACTTGGGGTTGACATCTGGGTTTACCACCTACAAGCTTCTTTAAGCCTGGCATTCAAAGCTCTTGATACCAGGCCTCATTTTGTCTTTCCAATGTTATGCCTCTTGGCTTTCAGCGTGTTAAGTCCTCTGAGGCTCTTGCCTACCCTATTCCTCTCAGTCCAGCTTAAACTTCTCTTATAGTGCGCTAACCACTGGGTCATCAGTGCACAAGCAATTAATGTGCTAATTATAAAATGGCTCATTTTATTCCTTAAAGGGTACTGACCTCAGTTTTACTAGGGATGGGCTTCCAGGAGTCACTTCAGCATTTTCCTCCTGTGTTGATTTATCTTTCCTTGTAAAAAAACTTTCAGGGCAAAAAAGAGAATTTTGTCTAACTCTCAGGACGGAGGGGGAAATAAGGCCCAGAGAAGCCAAGCGTCTCATCAAGGTCACACAGCGAGTCGGCAGCAGAGTTGAGATTAGAAACCTTGGTTTCCTCCACCCTACGCATTCGGCTGTAATGAGCGGGTGGCTGAGCTCAGTTGGATTCAGCCTGGGCAGGAAGACCACTCCCAGTCTGGTTTGGCTGTGCCCCTGGGCACAGTGTGAGTAGCAGCAGTTGGGGGCCATTAGGGGTGTGTGGGTCCCTCTTGCTCACACCCCCATCTACAAACATTATCCTTGGAGGCAGCCTCAGCTGGACAGTGTACCCAGGTCACTGTTGCATGTACAAGCTCGCATGCTCTGTAACCTCCTCCGAGGCTTCCCTTCTTGGGAGGTCTGGACTGAGCTTCCCACCAGGAGAGTGGGAACAGGGCTGAGTCCCTGAGGGTCCTATCCAGGCCGATGGGATCCTGGGTTCAGCCAGTTTTGGGGGGTGGTGATTCTCAAAGGGAGCAGTGCTGCCCCCTGCAGGGTATTTTGGGTATTTACGCGGGTGTTTTTGGTTGTCTGGGGAAACTATAAGCAATTAGTGGGTGGAGACCAGATTTGCACAGTATATTGCCTGCACCAGAAAGTTCCACATTACAGAGAATCCACTTGCATCTTTCTGAGCAATTTTCACATCTCATGTAAATGAAAAATCTGTTTATAGTTTTATATATCTAGAATTATCTCTCATATCTATCATATACACTGAAGTTTCCAGGAATGCAACTACTGGGTAAATCAAGGGTAGACTGTACTTTGTTTTGTTCAAAACTTTACCAAGAGCTGTTCACCATTTCAGAAAATTATACTGTGGATGGCAAGGCCACTGTTGAACTTAAGACACCGATACATTCCCCCATGTCTCAGTCTGTATTTTTAGTTATAAATATAGAAAGGTGCTTATTTAGCCCTTACTTCAAAATGTCAAATGTAGAGAAAAAATGTCAACAGCATTCAGTTGAATATTGTCTTAAGTCTGTTAAATCCCAACCTGCTTTTTAGAAAGAGGTACAGACATCTTACAGATTTATGTGTCTTCCCTGAAGCCATGTGTGAGCAATTATTTATTGAAATATGTATTATTTTATTATCTCCTTTTCTTTGTCTTCAAAATATACTATATCATTGTCTTTAAAATATATTATAGTGATTTAAAAAATTATATAGGTAGGTTATACTATAACCTACAGGTAGTATACCTACCTATACTAGTGTATATACTATACTGGTTCATCATAGTAAAGGGGATGTTATAAAATAATTGCTATGAAAGGGGGATTTGGTTCTAAAAGAATAATAAAGCCTGCTGTCTCACCTCCAGGGGCAGACATCTGGTTTGTCAATACCACTTAAATCCTGTCTTCTGAATGAAAAATCTTCTAGTTTTTTCTTCCGGGAGCCCTGACTCACATCCAGCTGTACGATCTTTATCCATTCATTTACCTGTTCAACACAGATTAAGACCTGCTAGGTGCCAGGAACATTGCTAGGCAACTGTGTACATCGTCTCATTTAATCCTCATGGCCACCCTGCAAAGTAGGAGTTATTATCCTTCTCTTGCAGACACAGGCCCAGGTCCCAACGAACTTCCAGGTCTGTGGAAGAGACAGACAAGCAAACAGGCATTTAGGGTCCCGTGTGCTCACTGCTTTCTTGGGGGAAGCATGGGGCTGTGGGACCCAGAGGATGGGTGTCTAAGCCTCTTCCAGAGGGAGGGAAGGCTGTTATAAAGGTGGGTTCCTGATGGGTCAGTATCTGGGCTCAGTCTTAACAGATGAATGGGAGTTGGACAGAAGAAGGAAGCAGTTCTGGGCTGGCGGGATGCAGTGCAAGGGTTCAGTGGCAGGAATTAGCCTAGCAGGCCTGGAGTACTGCACGCTGTTCACACTGGTTGGAGGCCCTGGTGAGTGGGGAGAATGAGAGAGGAGGCTGTGGGTAGGGAGGAGGCAGCCTCTGGAAGTGGTGCCTGGGTTCCCTGGGTGCAGCCCTGAAGATCTCTCACTTTGTTCCAAGGGCAACGGGGAGCCACAGAAGACTATATACAGTGGAATGATGCAGTCAGTGTTGTGGCTTGGAGTGATCACTGATGTCGCAAGCTGGAGAACGATGGTGGGGACATGGCTGAAGACTAAGAGACCAGGTCAGAAGCTCTTAGCACAATTAAGTAATTCACTAATAATGCAAATATTTATTGATTATCTCCCATACTGCAGTCACTGCCTGAAGTAAGAAGCTCCCAAAGCCCAAAATGTCAGAAGTCTGGCCTCTTAATTCCTATGAACCCAGTATGAGCCAGAATTGTGACATTAATTAGGTGCCTGGGCCAAATCCACCGCATCCATGGTCTTCTGGGTGACCATTAGGTGCCTGGGCCAAACCCACCCCATCCATGGTCTTCTGGGTGACCACTTAGCTATTTACAGTGCTAATCCAATGACCAGTTCCCCCAAAAAGGCAGCAAGAAAGTCATTGGTTCCTGGCTGAACCTACATTTTGGATAATTTATTATTATTCTGAAACATTTTCTAATCGACTATTAATTAGCTGAGGCTCTGAGTAAAAGATGAAGATATTAACCTGTCATTACACAAATGTGTGTTTGCATTCATCCCCATACAGTGCAATCATCAGTTCTGGCGGCTGAGAAGCAGCCCCTACACTGAATAGAGTTCTCCTAGGAAGGGGAACATGTTTGCACTTAAAGGCCAGTTAGTCACAAGGGTGATGCAGGGAAGTGCAGGTGTGTAGGTGACTGGAGATGTGGGGGGAAGGGGGATGACTAGATATATGATCCTTAGGGAAGGAAGGGAAGATCATGAGGCTGGAGCAAATGACTGATTGAGCCCTTCTGGTTAAACACTTCCCGCTTGCTCTCATTCACTCACTCAATAGACATTAAATAGCATTAACCATACAGTGTGGAGATCAAAAGAGATGCAGCCCCTGTCTTCATGGAGCTTAGAGTTTATTGGGGGATACAGATATTAAACAGCTAATTAGACAAATGATAATTGAATTACAATTGTGATAAATGCCATTAAAGTAAAGTTCAGGATGGTATGAGAGGGAATCACCATTGGACCAAATCCTATTTGGAGTGGGCTTCCTTTGAGAAAGTGATGTTTGAGATGAAACTGGAGAACAAGTAGGTGATGGCAAGGTGGGGTGAGGGGTGCAACAGAGCAGAGGGAACTGTGGCTGCAAAGACTCAGAGAGGGATCACACAAAGCGGGCCAGCCAAGGTCAAGTGTATACAATGAACAAGACATGAAGCCGAGTTCATTTGTATCATCATCAAATGAACTTATTTACAAAACAGAAGCAGACTCACAGACTTAGAGAACAAACGTATGGTTACCAGGGAGGAAGGACGGTGGGGGGGAAGGGATAGTTAGGGAGTTTGGGATTGACATGTACTACACACTGCTATATTTAAAATGTATAACCAACAAGGACCTACTGTATAGCACAGGGAACTCTGCTCAATATTCTGTAACAACCTAAATGGGAAAAGAATTTGAAAAAGAACAGATACATGTATATGTGTAACTGAATTGCCTTGCTGTACACCTGAAACTAACACAACATTGTTAATCAACTACATTCCAATATAAAATAAAAAGTTAAAAGAAAAAGACATGAAACTGAAAGAAGGGGCATCTGCCAGTGCATCTCCAACCTTACTCTCAAATGATGCAGGCAGGAGGAGAGGGCTTTGCATCAGGGCTTCTCAAATATTTTGACAAATAAAAGGGTCAAACTAGACTGTTTAAATGGATTTACTTATATATTTAAATCTGTAACTAGGTTATATTTTGAGTGTTAACTCTGATTTCTTAACAGTGGTTGTCTGGGAGTGGTCTGTTGAGAAGGATTCTGAGGCTCTCTCCAGGTTAACAAATAGCATGATTGATTAGTGATGAATGTTGTGGGTAAGAGAAAGGAATTGGTAGCTTACAAGGTCATTAATTGCTGCCTTATTTTCTAGCACTATTAACAAACCATCCTAAAAGTTAGTGGTGTAAAACAATCATTTTATTGTGCTCCATGATTTTGTGGGCTAGGAACTTGGATGGAGCAATCTGTGACTTGTCTTCTCATTCTCTTGACATTGTCTTTTGCAGAGCAAAAAAGTCCAGCATATCAACTGTGTCTTTCATTGATTGTGCCTTTGGTGTTGTATCTACAAAGTCATTGTCACACCCAAGGCATCTAGAATTTCTCCTATATTACCTTCTAGATGTTTTATAGTTTTTTACATTTAGGTCTGGGTTAATTTTTGTGAAGGGTGTAAGGTCTGTGTCTAGATTCATTTTTTTTTTTTCATGTTACTGTCCTGTTGTTCCAGCACCGTTTGTTGAAAAGGCTATTTTTGCTTCATTGTATTGCCTTCGATCCTTTGTCATAGATTGGTTGGCTATTTTTATGTGGTTCTATTTCTGGGCTCTCTATTCTGTTCCACTGATTTGTTCTTTTACCAATACCATTCTGTTTTGATTACTGTAGCTTTATAGTATGTTTTGGAGTTGGGTAGTCATCCAACTTTGTTCTTCTCTTTCAATATTGTGTTGGCTGTTCTGGGTCTCTTGCTCCTCCATACAAACTAAAGAATCATTTTGTTGATAACCAAAAAAGTAACTTGCTGGGATTTTGATTGGAATTGTGTTGAATCTATATATTGAATTAGGAAGGACTGACATCTTAACAATACTGAGTTTTCCTACCCATAAACACTAACTATCTCTCCATTTATTTAGTCTTTCATTCATCAGAGTTTTGCAGTTTTTCTCGTATAGATCATGCACATATTTTGTTAGATTTATACCTAAAGTATTTAATTTTGGGGGTGCTAATAATGTAAATGGTATTGTATTTTTCAAATTCCGCTTGTTCATTGCTGGTATACAGGAAAGCAGTTGACTTTTGTATATTAACCTTGTATCCTGTAACCTTGCTGTAATCACTTATTCGGTCCTTTTCTGATGACAGACTTAGTAATAGGTGTGAGGTTATATGGCACCAACAGCTCTATACATTTTAAAAGCAGCTGTGTGGGTTCCTGTTTGTTACTTGTTTGTTGTTTTTGGTGGTATGTGTGTGAGACCTAAGAACAAGTAAACAAAAATTCTAATTCCTAAAACATATTTAAAACATATTTTAAAGAAGGCAAAAAAAGAATGAAAGGGTTTCAGGAAAAAAAATGTTTAATATAGCCAATAACTTAAAAACGACTCTTGAAAGAAAACTCTGCCCTTCTTTTGTGGTTCTTTTAAGAGGCAGCAATGATACTGACACGTTCTCAAGTAAACTCATCGTGAACACCTTATATCTGCCACAAAAGATACCCACAGTTTCTGGAAATGAATCCACCTGAGGGTGTAGCTGTCTTAGGTTAAGCTTCTTAGAGACAGACTCTGAGAAGGAGCTTTGCAATGAGAAGGTATTTGTTCAGTTTAGCTCTTGGAAATGACACTTGGCAGAAAGAGAGAGAAGCAGGATTGGGCAGAGGGAGGACTTGAATTGTAGAGACCTCAGCTCATCCTGTAGGAAGCTCTGGAGCTGAGATGGCCCTTCAGAGTTGTTCTTTTTTTAAAATATAAATTTATTTATTTTTGGCTGTGTTGGGTCTTCGTTGCTGCACGTGAGCTCTCTCTAGTTGCAGCGAGTGGGGGCTACTCTTCATTGTGGTGCACGGGCTTCTCATTGTGGTGGCTTCTCTTGCTGCAGAGCATGGGCTCTAGGCATGCGGGCTCAGCAGTTGTGGCTCACGGGCTCTAGAGCGCAGGTTCAGTAGTTGTGGCGCACAGGCTTAGTTGCTCTGCGGCATGTGGGATCTTCCTGGACCAGGGCTCGAACCCGTGTCCCCTGCATTGGCAGGTGGATTCTTAACCACTGTGCCACCAGGGAAGTCTCCACAGTTGTTCTTGATCAAGGTAAGGGGACCAGATCTTTGTGGCCTCTCATGGAAGTTGGCTGCTCCTGGGGAGGGCACATCACTTTGGGTGAGGCAATCCCTGGAGAAGGATGCTTTGTGAGCCTCCAGTAGCCCACACTCCCAGAGGAAGCTAGGGCCATGAGTGCCTTGGTCCCAGAGGGGTACATGGGAGGCACATCACAATGTCTACTATAGCTGTGGAGAGGGCTTTGCCATGGCAAGGCAATCTTGGCAGATCTACCCTCCATTTGGGAAGAAACTAACAGGAGTGTGAGGCTCATGAGGAAAAGATGCAGGTCTGGTTTATCTTTCAGTTGAATTTAACCCCACAGATTCTAGAATGAGAATGCCCAGGGAAATTTTCTTTTTCTTTCTAGCATAAATGAATGAATGAAAGGATCTGAAGAAAGAATTAAGTCACGTTGAAGATTTTTTCTGAAGGACACAGTTTTCTCGTGGAAGGAAAAGCAATCCAAATGTGTCAGTTCTGTTTCTAGTACCCATCAATTCTTGTTTTATTTTACTTATCCATTTACCCACTTATCACTTAGCATTTATTGAGTAGCTACTGTATTCCAAGCCCTGTGCTAAGCACTCTGGATGCCAGGCACTGAGGACCTCAGAGTCTAGTAAGGTGAAACCAAGTCACCAATAAAAATGATTCATCGTAGCAAGATAGGAGCTTCAAAAGAGATACATAAAGATCAGAGGGAGCACTGAGTGGGAGAGAATGGCTTCCTGGGGAGTGGTATCCTGCAGGAAGGATATTTGAATAGAGTTTTGAAGTATGAGTAGGAGTTTACTGGCAGGAAAAACAATTCTTATATTAGTATTAATGCACCCATTCCAATCCAGGCCAATCCAGGCTGTTTTTTTTTTTTTAACCGGTATGTGGGCCTCTCACTGTTGTGGCCTCTCCCGTTGCGGAGCACAGGCTCCGGACACGCAGGCTCAGCAGCCATGGCTCACGGACCCAGCCGCTCCGCGGCATGTGGGATCTTCCCGGGCCAGGGCAGGAACCCGTGTCCCTTGCATCGGCAGGCGGACTCTCAACCACTGCGCCACCAGGGAAGCCTCAGGCTGTTTCACACTTTCACTGCGTTTTATACTTTCACTTCACTGTTGAGTGAAGACACAGAAAGCTTTGAGTAGCTTTGGGAACGAGGTGATTCGGTCTCAGTCAAGCTCTTAGGCTTTCGTGGCAGTAACACAGGTGACCTATGGAGAGGAATGTGCTTTACATGGAACAGGTTTGGTTTAGCTCACGTGTCCCCTCCTGCATTGTATTGCTCTTCTTCAATATGACTCAAGCCCAAATCACTGAGGACATAGATTAAAATTTCACAGTCATTAAAGAGCCTCGTTCTTCCAGCCGTGCCTTTCCCCCAGGACTCAGCGTCTAATTAGCCAAACATTCATTATCCAGGGAGTTCCAAAGTTTCCAGTGTATGCATCGACCCAAAAAAGAAACCAGCATCATATTTTAAAAGTCATGGTTGCAGTTGTTTTTGGTGAATTACCAGTTATACATTTTCCATCTGTGAGTATTTTTCTGGAGTACCACCTGTTTTCTCCCTACTTTGATAGTAGAGAATCCAACAGATCGTATCTCAGAATAAATGCATTTTATCTATAGTAGTTTTCCACATTTTCAGCAACTTTTTAAAAAAAATCTTACAAAATAATCTTCCTTAAATACAAACTAGCTTTAGAGCTACAAATAGACATGGACACTTAAAAAAATTGTTTTTTTCAAATCTCTCATGAGAGCCCTGGGAAATCAATCCAGAGAGAGAAACTCAAAGTGACAGTGACGATGATGAGAAATCTGAGATGGAGACACATCTTGTACTAAGGGCACTTTGATAAACTCCAGAAGAGAAAGGGAGCGAATGCTCAGAGCTGTGAGAAATCCTGTCTTTGAATCCGAGGGACCTGGATTTCAAATTTCCTCTGTGCTCCTTGTTGAGACCTTAAATAAGTTACTTAGTGTCTCTGACTCTGTGTTTTCACATCTATAATAAGGGGATAATAATGCTCACTGCAGAGTTGAGGTTTGATGAAATGATGCCTGATTCATCACACCTGCTTGCTCAGTGTTAGTTTTCTTCCTGTTCAGGTCGCTTGCTGTGCAGGGTTCCCACGTGAAAACTTCCCTCTTCCCTCTCAGCAAGCAGCTCCCATTGGATAAGAGCAAAGGCTTCCGGGATTGCATTTCTTAGAAATGTGCCAGGGGGTGTCTAAAGCCCCAGAATAAACAGAGCATCTTTGGGGTAGTTCAGTTTTATACTTTGGCAACTAATTTCTCAAGTAAAAATAAACGTTCATAGACTGTAATGTAGATGGCAAATTCCATGTGTTTCATTTAAAGCCCCCCAATTCAAAAGAACCTCTTGCAGGGTGCAGTGGGTGGTGCCTATGGGGCTCTTTGGGGCACAACTTTATGCTCCTCTGGCTTTAGGGGTGTATGGTTCAGGGGAAGGGTTTGGAAGTACTGCTTAGGAGTTGTCTGAAAGGCTCTTGTTTATTTTGTCATCATCACATGCCTTCCAGGGGAGAATCAAGAAAATTGTGTCATAGGGCTTCCCTGGTGGCGCAGCAGTTGAGAGTCCGCCTGCCGATGCAGGGGACACGGGTTCGTGCCCCAGTCCAGGAGGATCCCACATGCCGCGGAGCGGCTGGGCCCGTGAGCCATGGCCGCTGAGCCTGTGCGTCCGGAGCCTGTTGCTCCGCAACAG
>NW_020175018.1:6349316-6372511 GCF_003031525.2 Neophocaena asiaeorientalis asiaeorientalis | reverse complement strand
GTGTGTGTGTGTGTGTGTGTATATACCACATTTTCTTTATCCATTCATCTGTCAATGGACATTTAGGTTGTTTCTGAAAAAAAAAAAAAAAAAAAAAAAGAAAAAGAAAATTGTGTCATGGAGTTGTAAAGGACCTTTGAAATACTTTTGATCATTTGTTTTGACAGGTGGGTAGGAGAAAATGTGCAACACTGGAGGACAGATGGTCCTTAAAGAAAGCATCTTAATCTTGCACTGAGTATGGTGCTTCTGAAGGCAGCCCTTTCTTAGTGCTGGATCGTTAGGGTGACCGTGTAATTTTTCACCCAAACTGGAACAGTTGAGAGTGAAGGAGGGTACGATTAATAATTACGCTGAGACGACAGCCACAAACCAGGACAGTCCGGTGGTGCAGACACAGAGTAACCCTATGCCTAGTGTCTATTTCCTTGATTCCAAGAGCCCATGAGTCATATGACGCATCGCTGATTTAATAACAGCCTTTTGGAAGCCAAAGGAAAAAAATTATGCACATCGATCATAAGATGATGCTCATTTCGGAAATGTCCAGTATAAATGAGTTAGAATTGAGAAAACTTCTGTTTTTCTACTTTGGGAAACTGGCAATTCTCCTTTGCATGTTAAGGCTCTGAGAGTGGAGGAAGGGGGAAATGTCTTCACTTGGACGTAACCCATGCTTCATGGAGCATCTGTTCACATTGCCTCTGGGACTCCTAGGTAGGCAGGCTGGGTCGTGCTGCATAGGTAACTGGTCCACTCTCCTTTTCCACGTCCGTGCCCGGGGCTGTCCTGCTTCCTCCCTTCTTATCAGCCATTCCCCTGGGCTAATCACAGCCATCAGCGTCTTTGAGAAGGTCAACTGAAGCTTCATGACACATTTAGTTACTCACATATTCATTCATTCATTTTGTTCACTCACTTGGTACCTTGTGTCAGGAACTTCACTGGGCAGTGGAGATGTGGAGGAAAGAGACCCTCTACTTGCCTTCGAGGGGCTCAGAGTCTGGCTGGGGAGGTAGCCACATAAACAGGAAATCACCACCTGGGCTGATAAAGAGGTGGAGGGTCTAATCCAGGTGATGGATTAGATAAGGGTCTGGAAGAGAAGGAACTAGAGATTGATGTTGAAAGATGAATGGGGTTGTCCTGGGGAAGGGGGTGAATGCCTTCCTGGAAAGGAGCTGTGATTTGAAAGAGTACATCCCATATTCACTATGGCTGGAACATTGGTGAACTTGGAGGTGATGGCCTGAGGCTGGAGGGTTTGCATGGGTGTAGGGTACAGGCTTTTAAGGAAAGGAGAGACCAAGTCAGATTTACACATTAGGAAAAGCACTGTGGCTGTCTTTTCTCAGAGGGGGATGGATTGGAGAAGGCCAGGGTAGAGGCCTGAAGACCAGTCAGGAGGTACTGGGTTAGGCTAGTCTCACTAGACTCATAGGAGAGTAGTCTAGGTGAAAAATGATGACACTTGATAAGGCAGTGGCGAGCCAGTCAGAAAAGGACCTCTTAGAATTGCTTCATCCCCCAAGAATTCAACCCATGGATACACAGCATGGGGAGGAGTGAGTACCTTTGTGCAAATGAGTAGATAGGTGCAGCCCTGGCTCCATCTTTTCCTTCGCGTCTCAGCTGAGTGCCTATGCTTTGGGTGGCCTTCCCTAAGCAATCCACCTAAAATAGGTGTCCTTGTCGTCTGCCCTCTCAGCTTCTCGTGGTTCTTCTCAGACTATCTGCCACCATGTGACTTGCCTGCCTCCTTGTGTAACTTGTCTTCCTTTCTAGAAAGTCAGCACCACGAGGACAAAAATGACTTCTGCCTTGTTCACTGCGGTGGCTCCTGCACTCAGAGACAGTGCATGAGACATATTAGTAGCTCAGCAAATGTTTGCAGAATGAATAAACGATGTCTGGATTAATTGGGGTTTCGAGCAGCTCTCTGAACTTGCCCCCATCTCTAAGAGCCTTTGAGTTTACCAATATTTTATCCATGGAGCAGTGAAGACCCGCCCCAGAGCCATGAAACACAAGAATGGAAATCCCTCCAGGTGGATGAAGAGGCCTTTTCCCCAGACACCATGAGGCTGCCTTGGAAGACAGTGAGTCTGCCTGCCTCCCCCCAGGTCCATTCAGGGAACTGGTGGTGGTTCCTTCCTCCCGGGGCTCGTACTTCATCTGAGACACAACATGGACCACGCTGTCTCTGTGCCAGCTGGGGTCTGGGGAGCGGCTTTAAATCACACAGCTTTCCTGAGGCGGGAGCATCACCAGGGCCCTGGTCATAGATCACCGGGCACGTGGCCAACCTCCTACATCACCTAACGCCGTAGGCACCTGGGAATGCTCACTCCAAGGGCTTGGCTGCACAGGGGTTTTGGGAGTAATTGCTCTCATCTGTAACTTTCTTTGCGCGCAAAAGGGCTGTCTTTCCCCTTCTCCATTCTCTCCCCTTCTCATGCTCTTTTTTTCCCTTCCCCTTTCTTCCCTTCTTTTCTGCTCTTTTGTTTTCTAGGAGGGAGTGGTGCTCCTGTTGTCCTTGTGTAGAAAGATGCAGTGTGATCAAGGTGGATAAACCAAGGCAAGGGATGGAGGATGCACTCAGGATCGCAGAGCGTAAGGGTGGCAAACCCAGGAGAAAAATCCCTTGGGAAGTGACACTGCAGAGAAGTGTAGCCAGGCTCCTGAACATGCGAGGTTCTCTGGGAGAGGCTAGGGGTGGGGCAAATGAGTGTGGTCTTGGGCGTTGGACAGACCGGGCTTTGAATCCTGGCTCCCTCTGTTGCTTGATGAGACACGGGAAGGAACTTCACAGCATCTTGGGAAGAGGGCAGACTCTGGGGGCAGTCAGGTATTGGTCCGAACGCCTGTCCTGCTTCTTCCTGGACCTGACCCCCTCTCTCAAGATTCCCTTTTCTCTTTTGCTGGTAGTGGGACAAGAACAGTGAGTCCTTCACAATGCTGTGGTGAAGTGTGAAGGCAACGAAAAGCGTAGAGGTGCTTGACAAACTGTAAAGTGTCCTACAGACAAGCGGTGGCATCGATCACGGTCACTAACCTCCATGAATGGCACCGCATGGACTCCCAAGGGGCACACAATCCAGGAGCATCTTCCCCCAGAGCTGCCCCTGCTGGAGGAGATTCTGGTGCTGGGTCCGCTGAAGGGAGCCCCCAGATAACCGCTCTTTGAAAAATCAGATATAAAGTGGGGAGAGGGGGAAAGAGAGATGATATGTCCTTGGCCACTTGCCATCTGGATGAGGCAGTGGGAGCTTGGGAAAGAGGTCCTGTGTGGCTTTGTGGATGGAGAAAATAAAAGAGTCCTATGTTTTCTTTGGCCATTGTTTGGCTGACCCGGGAGATGGCCACATGCATGGCATGGTTATTGTGTAACATCTGCTCCCCATTTAGCATGGCCTCTGGGGCGGCTGCACTGGAAGCGGGGCCCGCCCATGTGTCGGTGGGAGCATATGGGCTCTGGAATCCCGCAGATCTGGCTATCTGTGTGACCCAGGGCTTGCTTTCCCAGACTTGGTTCTTATACCCATGAAAGAGGGCCTCTAATTCAGGCCCTGTGGAAGTCTGAAGCCCCCTGAGGGCTTCTGAGAATTCCCTGGACGGGGCGTGGGGTAATAGTCCATGGTCACCCAGGTCCCTGGCTCTGCTCTGCCTCGGTTCTGCACCTGTGGTGATCCAGACAGGACATTGCTCCACTTCCCCCAAAGTCCCCTTACACAACCCCCCTGGATCCCAGTTTGTGAAGATTTGGGAGAAAGATGGAGGAGTTTATATCATAGAGATGCTGACGACTTTAAAATGGACCCAAGGCATCTCCATCCGTATCATGTACTTTATCTGCTCATTCATTGTGATGTTTGTTTTCTGTGTCAGTTTGACTGGGCAAAGGGAAGCCCAGAGAGCTGGTAGAACTTTATGTGTGGGAGGGTTTCCAGAAGAGATGAGCCTCTGAATCAGTAGACAGTAAAGAAGATGGTCCTCACCAATGTGGGTGGGCATCACCCAGTCCACTGGGGGCCCAAATAGAACAAGAAGATGGACGAAGGGTGAATTCTTTCTCTCTGCTGGAGCTGGGACATCCATCTTCTACTGCCATTGGATGTGGATACTCGACGCTTTCAGAATCAGACCAGAACTTATACCATCAGCCCCTTGATTCTCAGGCCTTCAGACTCTACTGAATTATACCGCCAGCTTTCTTGATTCTCCAGCTCACAGACTGCAGACGGTGGTGCTTCCTGGCCTCCTTAACAACATAAGCCAATTCCTATAATAAATCTCCTCTTATGTGTATCTCTCTCTGTCCCGTTGGGTCTGTTTCTCTGGAGAACCCTGACTAATACAACCACCCACTGGTTTTCATCCCTTGTGGCCCTCCCAGCCACACCCCATCTGGCTGGGTCCCTGTGTCAGTTTCCTAGCACTGCCATCACAAAGTACCACAAACTGGGGAGGCTTCACACAGCAGAAATTTATTTTCTTACGGTTCTGGAGGCTAGAAGTCTTGCAAAATGAATGTGTTGGCAGGACCATGGTCCCTCCAAAGCCTCTAGAATAGGATCCCTCCTTGTCTCTTCCAGTATCTGGAAGCCCCAGGCGTTCTTTGGCTTGTGGCAGCATCACTTCAGGCTCTGTCTCTGTCTTTGCATTGCCACCTTCCTTCTGTTTGTGAGCGTCTCTGTCTTCACATGGCATCCTCCTCCCTGTGTCTCTGGTTCCTCTTCTTATAAGGACACCAGTCATATTGGATTAGACTCACCCTAATCAATTATAATGTCATTTTAACCATTTCCAAATAAGGTCACATGCATATGTGTTGGAGGTTAAGACTTCAATAGCTCTTTTAGGGGGACACATTTCAACCCACCACAGTCTTTCCTCTTCTATTATTTCATCTCTCCATCTCCTCACCCTTCCCTTCTAGGATTGACCCCCAGCCCTGCAAAGCTCCGCTTCCTTCTTTATAATGCAGAACACCTTAGCCCACCTACACCCAAGGTCTATTGTCATTTATCTAAAACCATCAAGATGATACGGCTTTCAATTTAGCAGAGTCCATCCTTCCTAGAAGCTAGACCACAGCTTCTTTCTTTTTCTTCCTCCTCACACTTAGTACACAAATGGGATCATGTTATATGTACTGTTCTATACCTTGCTTTTTTTTTTTTTTTAATTTTATTTATTTATTTACTTTTGGCTGTGTTGGGTCTTCGTTTCTGTGCGAGGGCTTTCTCTAGTTGTGGCAAGCGGGGGCCACTCTTCATCGCGGTGCGCGGGCCTCTCACTATCGCGGCCTCTCTTGTTGCGGAGCACAGGCTCCAGACGTGCAGGCTCAATAGTTGTGGCTCACGGGCCCAGTTGCTCCGCGGCATGTGGGATCTTCCCAGACCAGGGCTTGAACCCGTGTCCCCTGCATTGGCAGGCAGACTCTCAACCACTGCGCCACCAGGGAAGCCCTATACCTTGCTTTTTAATACTTTGCAGTAAATCATGTACCTCTTTCTATGTCAACAAATATACTTCTATGGCCTGTTTTCAAAGGGCCACGTAGAACTTTGTCACGTGTGCCTCTTCAAAATTTAATAAACCAATCACCAAAAGCATGGAGGCGGCTTCCACTTTTGCACAACTGATGGCATTACCACGATAAGCATCCTCATATCCACCCTCGAAAGCCTGAGTTTTGGAATTCGGTGGATTTCCCCCTGATGAGCTGTTATCTGTGTGCACATCCTCTGGGTGAACAGGAGGTACACGCTTTGCCAAGCCAGCGAAATCATTGCACCCAGAGCTAAAGATGGGGGCAAGTTCCTGACGCAGCGCCTTGTGCTGGCCATTAACAGGCCCGAGTGATGTTCTGATGCCGTCATTCTGCAGGCCTGTCTAATTCTGGAAGGAAGCAGATGGCGCCCTTCCTGGAGTCAGTGTTTGGAAACATACAACAAAAAGGAAGCTATTAACACTGGAAATGGACTCTCACCTCGGGTTTCCTCTTCCATACCTGTCTTGTTCATCTCACAGCTCAGTGAACTGTTAACGTCACATAGATCTTTTGTTCCAGCCTCGAATCCAGTTACTCCAGGCTTCTGCTAGCTGCTGACAGATGAGATTTAGTTTTCCCAGGGAGCAGGAGAAAGAGGGAGAAATCAAATCTGTATAGAGGGTCCTGGCAGAGCTGGGGTGGGGATGGGGAAGTACATATTGTCTTTTGATCCATGTGGGATCAGAGGCTTGCCCCCTCTCGTGGTGGTGTGATTGTGAACTTCAGATCTGTTTTCCTTTGTTGATGAAGGCCTCCCGTTCAATCCATTCTTTGGCAAAAAGCCTTGAGTTGACTATGGCTTTTGCTTGTCCATTTGAAGAGAAGCCAAGAGCAACTGGGATTCCAGAAAGGGGCACCAAAAGATGACCCATCATTTAAACCCGATTTCCCTTGTGGGTGAGTCCACCTGAGAGGACAAAGTGAGATTAAGATAAATGGTCATTTAAAGGCGAAAGCCAGGGTGCTTCATCCTACTTGTCTGGATGCGCCTGACACCCTCCTTGATTTGACCTTGAGTTGGCCACGTAAGTGTGAGGGTGGGGTGAACTAGAGAAGGGCATTCCAGGCAGAAGGAACAGTAAGCCAAAGGCACAGAAGCATGAAATTGTTTGTCCATTGGTAGGATGGCCACTCGCATCACCCTTTGGCAATTGACTCGAAATTCTGACCGACTCTTGAAGGTCATATAACTTGCTAAGGGCCATCAGAGACATGTGGGTTCACCCATCAGGCTAAGAATTTAACATCTCATCAAACTTAGAGTATTTAAATCTCAATTTAGTATTTATTTGGGAGGGACAGGGAAAGAGTTTTCGATTCATAAAAAATATGTACCTCTTTATTTAGTTAACACCCCAAAAGACTTATTACAAGATTTTCCAGCTTATATAGCTCTTGGGGAGTATTCTTAAAGAATCAGCTGGCTGGTACAGAGTTGGGATGTGAAGCTGTATCTTGCTGTTTCTACAGCTTTAGGTGGCGACTGTAGGGGTTTTGCTTTCTATGACAAGGGACAGGGCTAGTTGACTGTCTTCCATTATGTAGGGAGTTGCAGGCAGAAACCTGAGTTACCTGACACCACATTTCTGGTGGATTTCAGTGAGGCTTTATTTAGCACCTCTTACAGACTGGTATAAACTGGGGTCCTGAGCAGCTGCTCAGCTGCCCAGTGCTTATTCCTTACAGTACCAGAAGGAACTGGGGTCACAGCTAATTCTTCTGGTTTGTGGTGACATCCTTTCCCAATTATATTATGCTTCGTATTTTATCTAGTCCAAACTCATCAGTTTTACTCCTATCCAAATATTGACTCCAAAAAATATCACCTGACTCTCCCAGCCTGAACCAAGAGGAAGGTAGAAGGAAGAAAAAAAAAAAAAGAGGAACATTTCTTTAAAGGTGGAGCCTCCTCCAAAGACTCTCGGGATGCCATAAGCCACCGCTGAGACTGGAGGCCCCAATTAAGGATTTGTCATGATTCTTTCATACCTGGGCCAAGGGCTGCCCTGTGCAGGTCAGGAAGAGAAAGTTGGAGAAGCAAATTGGTGTTGTAAACAGGCTCTCAAGGGCAATGTTTTCTTGAGACAAGAGATTGTTTACAAGCTCCACGGGAGAGCCATTTACATAAAACAACCATGATGCTCATTACCAAGCATTTTCATTTATTCATTAAAACAAGTACCTGCAGGACTTGGCAAATCTTTGTTTGCTGTGTTCTGTGGATTCCTGTTCTTCCAAAGGGGGATTTTGGAGGAATATTTGCTCCTTTATCATTTTCAATCTGATGGTGGTAACAAGTACCATTTTCTGAGGGCTTCCTCAGGGCCAGTCACTTTTAATATGTTGTATTGTTTAATCTTCACAATGACCTGGTGAGGTTGGTCATATCATCCCGTTTGATAAAGGAAGAAAATGAGACGTGCAGATAGGTGGTGACTCATTCAAGGCTTCTTAGCAGGTGAGCAGTGGGGCCGGGCTGCTGCTTCTCTGGGCAAAATTGGATGGGATGGAGTTGTGTTTGGACTAAAGGGCAGGCAGGAAGCCCGCACAATTGTTTTATGTATCTCCTTGCACTCTTCCAGCCTTAGCAGAGGGTTAAGGAGATCCAGAGTATTTGCTGAAAGAGAAATTTGACAGTGGGGGCTGGGGTGGGGAATGGCACACAACTAAGAGTCATTTTGGCTTCAACCTTGACCTGATTGGGGAAATTTGGGTCCAGCCCTGCCATGGGGGTCAAATCACATCCTCCCTCTGGACTTCCTGTTCTCTGCTTATAAAATGTGGGAAATTAACTAGTTGAAGAGGTTCATGGATCTTGCTGAGATCCAGGTAGGGTTCTTGGATGGGGGACCCATGAAATTAAATGTGCATGTTTCAGACTCTCAAAATGTGTTTTGACCTAACAACAAGGTGACAATTTATGGAGTGCTTATTAAATGCTGAATACTACGCTCTTTAGGTTACGTGATTTAATTCTCATAAAGCCCTACAAAGTAAGGATCATTATTTTCATTTTACAAGTGGGTGACACTCAGGCTCAGGGAGGTTGAACAACTTAGTTGAGACTAAAGTTAAAGCTAGTGAGTGACAGAGACCAGGGTAAGACCCCAGGGAGCCCTTGCTCTTAGCCATCACTGTGTAATATCATTATTCCAAGCTACTTCTTCAGGCCTCAAAGATGTAAAGAATGACTGCATAGAATCACAGTCTCTGGCAAACTGTGGTTTGGGAGAGGGGACTAGTGGGGATTGTTGATTAGTATACCCCTTTAACCTCCCACCCCTGGAAAAGGGAAGTCACTGGTTTATTCAGCTGCTCAGCCATTCATTCAAGAGACACCAGGCTCCCACGACGGGTTGACCCTGTGCCAGGTGCAGCGGGTGAGGAGCTCTCCCTGAGTTCACGGCCTTACAGGTGAGTCCTACGGGAAAGCCTACGGCAGGAAGTGGTCAGGACCGAGCTGGGACAGGGCTGAAGTACTGAGGCCTGGGGGAGGGGCCCCGATCCTGCCTGGGGCAGATGGAAGAACAGGAAAGGCCTCCCTCCAGTGGCTCACTCATTTGGGTTTTGCAGAGCTTCTGTGAGTCAGGGTGCATCCCAGCGGCCCAGACTAGGAGAGCTTTACAGCACGACGATAACCCCTAACATTTTTGGGCCTTTACTTCTCCTTCGTGCTGGCAAGCCCGATGTCATTCAACCCTCGAACCGATCCCCTGCGTGGATACTGTTGTCCCCATTTCACAGTTGGGAAAATCAAGCCTCAAAAAGGTGGAGCAACTGGACAAAGTTTATGCAACAAGAAATGGCAAAGGCAGGATTGACACTCGGGTCTGTCTGGTCTGGGCACCTCCCCTCTGAGCACGTGACCTCCCTCATCCTAGCAGGAGAAGACCACTCAGGGTCCAGGAGGGTAGCAGGTTCATATATTGGAGGAGGTGCCCTGCAGATACAGTGTATCTTCTCCATTTAGAGGGTGAGGACCTGAGGACCAGAGAGGGAGCGGTTCTGCCCAAGGCCAGGTGAGTAATGAGCTCCAGAGCTGGGATTCCTGTCTGAGCCTGCCTGATGCCAGAGGCCATGCATGCCCTTCTCATCAAGCACAAAAGCAGGCCTTGTTAAACCACACCTGAACTCCAGGCTAAAGAATCCCCACTGCCAGCTTCACTCATCCCTATGGGCTGTGTGAGTTTAATGCCATCACGCAGCTCTGACCGGCTACCTGGGTTTGAATCTATGCTTTGCTCTTTATTAGCTGTGTGACCTAAGGCAGGTTTCTTGGCCCCTCTGAGCATCTCTTTTCTCAGTTGTTAGATGGGGGATGAGTATAATACTGACTTCAGAGAGTGAGGATGAACTAAGACATGTTTGCTGGCCAAGAGTGGCTAACGGCTCCATCATTGGAGACACTTATTTTCATCGCGAATAAGAAGGTGTTCTATAAGTTATAAAGTTGCTGTATTGATGGAGATGGTATCTTTCTGCCTCTTCTGAGGCTGTCATTCTCGGATTCTGTTCTTATTCTTGTAGGTGATATTGCTTCCAAACCAGACACATAATTAACAAAGGTGGTTTAGCTCCAAGGGGCCAGGTTGTGCAGTCATGGGGTGATGGCCTGGTGGGGCTCACAGTGTGTTGTGGGGGGGGGAGCCGAGGGCTTAGCTGTGGGCCCTGACCTCTGCACCCCTGCATCCCTGCCTTGCCTGCTCTACCACGTTCCCTCCCCGCTTCCCGCCCACTCGAGCCCTAGAGCTGTAGCTGTTTGCTCCCGAGAAGGAAGGAAACAAAAGACACAGTTCTGTCCAGTCCCCCCTTTTCCAGTTAATGTAAGAAAACAAAAATGTGGCCACACGCATGCTTTGTGAAGAAGCTGAGAGCCGGGGATTCATGCCGTGAGACCCCATGGCTGTACAGGGCAGAGCTGGAGCACAAACCCTAGTTTTTATCCCCCAGGTGAGCTCTCTCTCTCCCGCTCATCTGCCTCTTCCTTCTGTCTCTTTCTCTTGAGACACTGAATATACACACGGACAACGGCCAGACCATAGATGACGATAGAACTCTAACCCACCCCCTCGGCACCAGTTAGCCCCAAATGGTCAGGAATGGCTCAATGGCTGCCGGCTTCCTTATTTTCTGCCCTGGCTTTCAACTCGGGACTAACCAGGAAAAGCCAGATGTGTTCCCCAAACACACTGCATAAGACGACCCACTTCAATGCAAATCAAGACTGCAGTGAGGTATCACCTCACACCAGTCAGAATGGCCATCATGAAAAAATCTACAAACAATAAATGCTGGAGAGGGTGTAGAGAAAAGGGAACCCTCTTGCACTGTTGATGGGAATGTAAATTGATACAGCCACTATGGAGAACAGTATGGAGGTTCCTTAAAAAACTAAAAATAGAATGACCATACGACCCAGCAATCCCACTACTGGGCATATACCCTGAGAAAACCATAATTCAAAGTGAGTCATGTACCACAATGTTCATTGCAGCTCTATTTACAATAGCCAGGACATGGAAGCAACCTAAGTGTCCATCAACAGATGAATGGATAAAGAAGATGTGGCACATATATACAATGGAATATTACTCAGCCATAAAAAGAAATGAAATTGAGTTATTTGTAGTGAGGTGGATGGACCCTAGAGTCTGTCACACAGAGTGAAGTAAGTCAGAAAGAGAAAAACAAATACCATATGCTAACACATATATATGGAATCTAAAAAAAAAAAAAGTTCTGAAGAACCTAGGGGCAGGACGGGAATAAAGACGCAGACGTAGAAAATGGACTTGAGGACATGGGAGGGGGGAAGGGTAAGCTGGGATGAAGTGAGAGAGTGGCATGGACACATATACACTACCAAATGTAAAATAGATAGCTAGTGGGAAGCAGCCGCATAGCACAGGGAGATCATCTTGGTGCTTTGTGACCACCTAGAGGGGTGGGAGGGAGACACAAGAGGGAGGAGATATATGTATATGTATAGCTGATTCACTTTGTTATAAAGCAGAAACTAACACACCATTGTAAAGCAATTATACTCCAATAAAGATGTTAAAAAAAAAAAAATGACCCACTTCTAGTCGGCCCACCTCCAGCTTCCCCATGCCAACATCCTCCAATCTGACACATGTGAAGCCTTCCCTTTCATTCCCCGTAAGGCTTTCCCACTTCCCTGCCTGCCTTTCAGCGTCTGCCAAACACAAGTGATGGTGGCTGACTCCACTGCTAGAGCACGGTTGGAATAACTAGCCTGTTTGTTCTCATTTGGGTGGTCTTCATTTATTTCCACACCCTCCAGCCCGGCAAATCTGCTTTCTAGCCCAGGACAGCGAGAAGAACAAGGGATCAGGACTGTCATATGACGGCTGTAGGGGTCTATTCACCACTCACTCATTGCCTCGTGAGTCTTCCCCAAATTCTGGGACCCTGGCATTCAATTAAGTTAAATTAAAACCTACCAGTGACAGCTCAGGGACAAAGTGTTACTCCCATCCCAGGACTGGAGTGGGATGTGGTCATACGTGCTGGATCTCAAGGAGTTCACATACAACAAAAGCGTGTCCCCAAGGGCTCTGGGCCTCAGTCTCCTCATCTGTAACATGGGCACAATACTGCCTGCCTTGTGAGGTAGCTGCAAATTGTGAGAATGAATGAGATCTGAAACCAACAGATATTTATTGAGTGCCTATTATGTATCATACATCGGGGAGACAGCAGTGAGCAAAACAAAACCCCTATGCGACCCTCACCAACCCTCAGGGAGATTACATTCTACTTTGGGGAGACAGAGAAAACACACACACAAACACATGGGATGGCGGGAATGCAAAATGATACAGCCACTTTGGAAAGCACTTTGGCTGTCTTATAAAATTAAACATACCCTTACCATGTGACCCCACAATCTCACTCCTATGCATTTGTCCAAGAGAAATGAAAGCATCTGTTCACACAAAATCCCGAATGCAGATGTTTATTTATAATCCTCAAACACTGGAAGCACCCAAATGTTCTTTAATGGGTGAATGGCTAAACAAATCTTGATAAACTGGAATACTACACAGCAGTACAAAGGAACAGACTACTGCTGAAAGCTCACATAGAACAAAAGGCTGACCATCCCCAAAAGAAAAGGGAATTCCTCCTGCCTGACTGCTTTTGAGCTGAGATGTCATTATTTTTTCCTGTCTTTGGACTCTTCCTGAAACATCCGTTCTTCCTGAGTCTTGAGCTGGCCAGTCTTCTGATTGGAACTACTCCATCAGGTGTCCTGGTTCTCTAGCTTATAGACTATAGCTCTTGGGACCTGTCAGCCTCCGTAATCATGTGAGCCAATCCCCTATAATAAGTCTCCTTATATCTCAATCTCTATCTACTATTGGTTCTGTTTCTCTGGAGAACCCTCACTAGTACAAAGGGTTAAAGGAGCAACTTTATCTGAAAGTGCTTTGGCAGCTCTGCGGGGCTTTATACACAGAAAGGATGGGTATTGTCACTCTTTTACTTGGCCTTCCCTGACCTCAGTTTTCACCTCTGTAAAATGGCCTCAGGGGGTTGTTGTGAGACTCTTCTGGCCACCCTATCTAATTTGCACCCCATCCCCCCATCTTTATCCTTCTCCTTGGCACTGATCACTCAACAGGTTACTTATCTTGCTTATTGTTGACTGTCTCTCCCACTGGAATAGAAGCAGGGATTTTGCTGTTTTGGCACCAAAACAGTACCTGGTCCATATTACCTGCTCAATAAACATACCCATATGAATGGATATGTCTTGTCGATCACCTGCCTGTCCAGCTACTAGCCCAGGGGCTGAGCAAAGGAGGTGGGTGACATGTTTGCTGAATGAATGAATGAATGAATGAACACACATACACGAGAGCACAGACCCCCAGGAGGCAGAAACTGAAAACAAAACCCAGTGTTGGTGGAGGGAGAGCCCTAGCTCTTTCTGGGTTTCTGGCAATATGCTTCTTATTAAAATGTACTTTAGGGAACAGAAACGGGTCTTTTGCTTTTAAGTCTATTGTCGCCCCTTAAGCACCTGTCTCCACAGCCATAAACATCCTGCTCCCTGCAGGAGGGGTTGGTTTGGAGACGCCCACGAATTTTCCACAAATAGTGTGGGTCCAGTTCCGTGGGATCCGTGAGCACTTGCTCCAGGGCTCTGGCTTGTCTGCTTTTCTGCGATAATCCCTTTTAGATGAGGATGGACCCGGCTGCAGCCTCGCTCTTCTCCGGAGTGTTTACTAGGGGCGTATCCAGCCTGTTTCATATGGATTAGGCCAAGGCACGGAGTCCTTGCCTGTTTCCTGGTGCATTTTCAGAACCTTGTGAAATTACATTATAGATTCATTGTATAAACAGGATACTGAGCACAGCCATTGTCAGGCAGCCCACAGTCAAACTGCCGCCATCCCCAGGCTGGCTGACGCCCACGCCGGCTGCCTGCAAACCTTGTGCAATAAACAGGTCACACGTTTGTTTATTTAACGCAGCTTCTAAAAGCCAATTTGGTAGCGAAAATGACCTTTTTGCACACTTCAGCTGGGAGATAATGGGAGGAGGGAGATGACTGGCAGTTGCGAGGCCGGAGGTGTCCCCTTGCAAGTGTAAAGGGGGTTTGGAGGTCAGAGGTGCTGGGGCAAAGTGCAGGGCCGGCTGCTCCCCAGCTGTGCAGCCTTGAACAAAGTACTAAATAAACCCTTCTGAGCCTCATTTTCCTTATTACAGACCTGGAAATATCTATGCCACCCTGTTATAAGAAGTAGATTACATATAAGTTACAAGTAAATTACACATGTGTCATGTGTGAGCCCAGACCTGACAGTAGTAGGTGCTGAGCAAATGTTAGGTATTTTAATGCACTTCACTACTTCACTCATTCATTCATCGCTGTTAGCGCATGAATAATTACTGAGGATGTACCACATTTACAAATGTAGAGAGCTTGACCTTCACAATTAGAATTGTGGTCCTATAATCTACAGGAAGGAAACTCTCTGAGCCTCAGTTTCCAAATTTGTAAAATAAGAACTTCATCTCTATTGTGATTGTTTTTGGGATTAAACGGTATAGAGATTGTGAAGGTGGTGTGAACATGCGTTGGTTGTCCTTATGATAATTGCACACTCTTAAAAGCAGCTCTTCTAGGGATTTAATATGTATTAATTCATTTTCTCCTTATAACAACCCTAAAGGGTAGGTACTGTTGTTATTCTCATGTTGCATATGAGGAAACTGGGGCATAGAGAGGTTAAGTAAGTAACTTGCCCCAGGTCATCCCGTGGGTAAGAAATGGAGCTGGAAATGGACTCCAGGTGGTCTGGCTCTAGAGTCCTGGCTTTTGACAACTTTTCTATGCTGCTCCATCATAGTGATCAAATAGCAGGCCGCACTTACTTAGTGCCTACTCTGGGCCCAATGTTGTTTCAGAATATATACCCACATTATCTCGAGTCCCCACAGATTGGCAGGTGCCGGCTTCTAATTGGTTGATGATGGCAACGATAGAAATCCTTTCTCCTTATCTTAAGGAGGAAAAAGAGTTTATTGGAAGGATATCAGGGAACTCATGAAGTTGATATGAAGGTTGGAGAGCCATGGGCAAGAGCCCAGGGAGGCAGATGCAGCCGAGATCCAAGATCAAGGCCACCTCTGAACGTCTGGCTCTGCTCAGGTCCTGTGCTCTGAGCTCTCTCTGTGTTTTGGGATTGGATGGGCAGGGTATTGCCCTCCTTTGGCTTCCAGAATGGGAAGAGAGGCTTCAGCTCTTTCTTAACTTGGAAATCTACAGCTTAGATATTCTGCAGCCCCACATGACAAATGATGGAAGCCAGTTAGCCAACATGGAGTGTTGATACTTTGCCCCAAGTCCTGAAGCTGATAAAACAGCTCAGTGGTACCTGGCTGAGCACCAATGGTCCTCCCAGACCCCAGGCTGCCTTCCTGAGGACACACATGGGTATGACATAGTTCCCCCTGATGTGTCTTAATTTCATTCTTTAAAATCCAAGGCTGTCTCAAAAATATTTATATCCTTTGGTCTGGTTTTTCTACTTTAAGTTCTTTGTGCTATGGTAATAATAAACGAAGACTATTCAGATTTATACAGAAGGATGTGCGTGACAACATTATTATAGGGGTTACTGGTTCCGACTTATACATCCAATATCAGGGGATCTTTAAGAAAGGTGTCTAAATAGGTTGGAATATTACAAAACATTTACAGTGACTTAAGAAAATCAATAAAAGTAAAACAAAGTATAACAAAAATAGAACTGATTATAGCATATGATCTAAATTTGGGGGGGAAAGTGTCTCATATACATAAAAAAAAGACTAGAAAGAAATACGCTTAGCTTTCAGTAGTGATTATTTTTGGTTGGAGGGGTTATGATGATTTTGTTTCTTTATCTTTCTTTTCTATCCACGTTTTCTATAACTAACATGCATTTCTGTTACAAACAGAAAAAGAGTCAAGAAAAACAAAGTTAGACCATCCGCGATGGCAAAACTTTGTGGTGAAAATGGCACCGGTATACTCTGCTGGGATGGGATCGGTTGGTACAGTTCTCTGGGGGAAAAAAAATCACTGTGATAGATAAGTGTTCTGATGAGCTTTATGCCCTTTGATTCCAAATACTGACTTCTGGGAATTTCTCTTTTATTCTGGGGGTATCATTCATCAGAAGCCAAGAGCTATGTGCAATGAAGATGCTCATTATAGCATTATCTCTAATAACAAACACTGCATAAAAGCTTGATGTCCAACAATTGGCGAATAGTTTTGTAAATTATGGTGCATCAACGCAAATGGGTATTATGGCGCCGTTAAAATGATAATTAAAATACAAAGACGGTAGCAACACAGAATACATTTATGATGGTATGCCAGTGCATAATGAACAGTATCAAGTCTGCAACCACTTCACAGGTGTCAGTGCCCAGAGCCCAGAGTAGATGCTCAAAACATGAAAAGGAAAAGAATTATCGTGGTGGTAGGAATGGGATTCAGGGAGATTATTATTAGCTCGTTTTCTTAAAACTTTATTTAAATACTGTTGATACTTCATATTCTTGCTGACACTGGCATTTCATGGCACAAAGCCCTTTTAGATATTGGTTTAAAGTAGGGAGAGTGCTGGGTGGGCTCTGCAAAATTAAAATAATTGAGTCAGGGGCTATAGAGGAGGCTGAGTATGGTTTGCATGGCTCTCTGCAACCCTCTGTGACCCTGGGTTTCAGGTCTACTTGTGCAAAATGCGGGGAGGGTGAGACTTCGTCCCTGGGAATCTCCCAGCTCTGCCGTTTTCCAAATCTCAGATATCTATGGAACTCAATTGCCGGGTGCTTTGTTATGCACTTTGCTAACACCCACTCTTTGGGGTTGGTCCTATCACTGGCATCATTTTAAGGTCATGGAAACTCAGATTAAGAACAGTGAAATGGTTTCTGCAAGATGAAAAGCCAGCAAGTGGTGAAGCCAAAGATTCATATTTCTCACATTTTATTTTCCTGGCCCAGCGTCACTTTAGCCTGTGAGGTCCATCGTGACCTGGACCTCATTCACTCCTTCCTCTTCTCCAGCTCTCTGGAGATTTTAGACCCAGCTGATTTGTCCCAGTTGCCCTTTGACCTCAGGTTCACCAGTCAGTCATATTCATCGTCTGGGGATGGAGATGGAGAAGGTATAGATTTGCATTTGTGTTGTGAGGTTTAAAAAGGTGGATTAGGAAACCATTGGTTCCTTATTTCTTTATGATGCGCATCTTTTTCCTAAAAGTGGGGCAGTCAGGGAAATCAACTCTGGTTAAACCAGGGTACGTTCAGTTTATGGCCGATCTGATTTCCGGTAACTGCTAATGCTATTTTTACTGACTGATGGATTAAACAGTGACATATGTCCTAAGGCTCTATTCTGTGCTCTAGGTGAGAGAGATGGGGTGTCTGCTGTCAAGGGTCTCAGTGATAAGTGTCCTAGTGCATACTCAGATTGGGGGAGAGACAAGGACGATCTGATGCAGAGAAATCCAAACACACAATGTTAAGCACTTCCAGGCATATCTAAAATTGTCTGTGAGGTTCATAGAATGAAATAATCATTTTTGTAAAGAAAAAAGAAGAGGGAAAGGCAGAATAGGAGTTTAAGGATTACACGGTACCGAAGCACGTTCACCACGGCAATCAGTGCTGCGGCTTTCCTGAGTAATCACTGGAGTGGAGAAGAGGTGCTCGCTGCCAATGGGAAGAGTCCTGGATTAGAGGGACTGGTTCTGGTCCCAGGGCTGCCTTCTACTGCATGATCTTGAGCGGGATACAGAAGCCCAGAGCCCTTGGCTGGGTGGGCCCTTCCCATCAAGAAGCCTGGCCCAGCCCAAGTTCTGGCACTGGACTTACACTCCATTTACAACTCTTTTGGGGAAGGGGGTTGGGGGAGGATGGTGGTGATGGCTGCGGTCAGTGTCAGGAAGGAAATGTTTTGAAACCTCCTGTGGCAGTCTCCTTTCTGGATAAAGTAGGGATAACAGCATCTCCTCTAATTGTTGCAATGAGGCCCAAGTGAGCTAATGTACAGGGAGGGTTTCTGTAAGCTGGGAAATGCTCTGTTCGTGAAGCTGGTGGCTAATAGTCTCGCGGCCAGGTCATGGCTACATCTTAGGCTGTGTGCCCCAAGCAAGTTTCCCAGTACGGGGGAGTCACTTCCGGGTCTCGTTCGCTCCTATGCCACTTGTCATGGAAACAGGAGAAGCACTGCTGAGTTTGCTGGTCCTCAACCCACCAGCTGCACTCCCAGCTCTGGGCCATGCATCTGCCGCTCTCTCTACCTGGACCGCTTTTCCTCCAGGCCTGTTCTCCCCGTCCTGCTCTTCTGTTCCCTATAGACTGGGGCAGAGGCTGTAAGTGTCCTGCCCAGGTCCTCCAGTGCTGGGAGTGTTGGCTGCGGGTGATCCCAGCTGCCTCCTTCCTTCAGAGAGATGCCGTTGGCTAAGCGAAGCCACCTTGGCCAGTAGATTATGCCCTCCCCCTGGCCCTGCGGCTCACCCCTGATTAGGTCAAAGCTGGACTTTAGCTGAATCCACATCCTTAATCCTTTCTCAGCACCCGAGTCCTAGTCTCTGCTTCTAGGGAACTAAGTTAAGACACAGCTCCAATGAGAACCCACTTGGTTGTCTCTCTTGAAGCCCTTTGCCCTGTGCTAGACTCCTGGGGACTGATGCCTGAGATGTGCTCTGTACCTTCAAGAAGATTCCAAAGACCTGGCTTTTCATCTTGGGTTCATCCCTAATTGGCTGCCTAACTTCAGACAAGACCCTTCCTTCTCTGGTGCCCTGTCGTCCCATTCGTAAATCAAGGGCATTGGGCTGCGGGGTCACTAAAGCTCTCAGCCGGCTGCCTGTCTCAAGGACTGAGTCTTCCCTTCAGACAGGCTGTCTGATTTTCATGGCATCATTTCTCTAATCATCACCTCCCTTCATTTTCTCCGGGGACTGAAATGAAAGCTAACTGCTTTTTCCAGATGTAATTTCAACATTGTCACAGTCAATACATTTGGATCGAAGCAGGGTGGGGAAGAGGGCGGGAGGCCGCCGCTACATACCCGATGCGGGTGAGACCACGGTGTCCCGATACCCAGCACCGCGCCTCCGACTCAGTTCCCCTGAGCTGCAGATGCCCACAACCAGCGGCCAACCGCGTCCTGCCTCTTGCTCCCAGAGCGTGCTAATGAACGCATCCGTTTTCCTATTCTGGACCACGACAGTTATTTCCGAGATAAATGCCTCCTGTTTTGTGGTTATTAAATCTGCCTCATGTTGGACAGCTGGTGATGGGTGGATGAGTGGGTGGGCAGACTGGTCTGGGTAAGAGCCGAGTGAGGGGAAGCCTGGAACAGATCTCAAGGCAGCTTTCAACAGGCTGCAGGACCTCAGACCAGCTACTGCTCTCTGGGCCTCAGTTTCCCATCTGTGATATGCAAGTATTGTGATGGGTCTGAGGCTCAGAAAAAAAATCTTTTTAAAGTGGCAGAAGGTTTTAATCATAGGAAATGTTATGTATAAGACAATGTGTAAAACAGATGAAAAGCAGTGGCTCTGTTTGGGGTGGGGATGGGGTGGGGTGTCCCACTCAGCTTCCTCCTTGCTCCGTGTGGAGACCTGGGTACTTCCAGGGAACCCTAATGCTCTGAGGAGGATAGTTTGAAAACCGCCAGGCTAGATGGATGCAGCTAGGATACTCAGGAACAGATGAGGGGGAGGGGGACCGGGAAGTGGCGAAAAGAAGGAAGGGACCTTCTTGGTCAGACAGGTAACTCAGCTGCCCCTAAGGAAGTGTCCCATTTGACTGCTCTTCGCTGAGTACTAACTTCCCGATGCCTGAACACCTCTGCCTTTTACCTGGAACCCTCCTCTCCAGTCAAACCACAAGGCAGAGGCAACCTGGACCCCGTGGGTGGTTAAGTGCATCGACTCTTGAGCCGGTCAGATCTGGGTTTGAATCCCAGCTCACACACTTTCTAGCAGTGTGAACTTGGACAAGTCCCTTCATTTCTCTGAGCCTCAGTCTCCTCATCTGTAAAATGGAGAAAATGACATCAAACTAATGATAGTTTCCCATATGCACCATGTGGTTCTCTGATTCTGTTTTAATCCTTAAAATCAGTAAGAATAGAATGCGAAGCTTTTATGGACCACTTACTACATGTCAATTCCTGTGCTTAATTTTATTTTATTAGATATTTATTTATTTTGGCTGCACTGGGTCTTAGTTGCAGCACACAGGATCTTTGTTGTGGCATGCGGCATCTTTAGTTGTGGCACGTGGACTCTTAGTTGTGGGACGTGGGATCTGGTTCCCGACCAGGGATCGAACCTGAGCCTCCTGCATTAGGAGCACAGAGTCTTACCCACTGGGCCACCAGGGAAGTCCCATCCTGTGCTTAATTTTAATGCTTGTGTTTAGTCTTTACAATTTCCTGGCAAGAGCGGGGTCAGCATATTTACCTTCCAGGTGACACTCAGAGAGGAGAAGCTAAAAACAGCTGTAGCATTGGAACCCAGGTTTGTTTGGCTTCAAAGACTATGCTCTTGCTTCTACAGCAAGATCTGAAACTCTCCCAACCACACTTCTCTGCTGTGGTGGGGAAGTGATGTATCAGTTTTTTGTTCTTTGTGAAAACAGAGTTCCAAATCCTTGGCCTGGGAAAAGAAGTTTCAGGGTCATCATATGCATCTTTCTGTATCTGTATCACATTGCTTTGAAATTCCTGCAGACACAGAAGGCCAATCTCATCCTTGCCTTTGCAGGCTGTCGCTGGCCCCTGTGGTTGGTGAATTATTCCCACTCATTCAGCAGCGGAACCCCTTATCTGTAGCAGTTCCTGTGTTGTGTAGCGGGGATGAGGAAGTCAACAAGACACAGTCCCTGCCCTCAAGGAGTTCACGGTCTCATGACACGAGGGTCAGAAAATGACCTTGAGCAATGGGAGTTGTCATGACTGAGGGGCTCTGAGAGCACAGAAAAGCCTGGAAGGCTTCCTGCAGGAGGTGGAGTCTCAACCTCAATTTTGACTAGTACTAGTATGGGTACTAGTCAAAGACAGCAGAGAAAAGGAATTGACAACATTGAGAAGCTGAGGAAGAGCAGGTACAAAGGTGTAGAGGATGGGATGGGGAACTGGCAACAGTTCAAACACCTAGAGGAGGAGCAAAGGGGAAGGGTAATGAGATGCTGGTGGGGAGGCAATGGTGATCCCCTGATCCTGGGGAGCCAGGTGGCTGCAGTGTGATCTAGAGGACAGCTTCAGCCCCTGAAGAGTCTGTAACAGAATTCTGGAAAGATCCTTCAGAGAGCTCTATGTAGTCTGCACTGGAGCAGGGGCTCAGGGTGGAGGCTGGGGGGGTGGGGGTGACCCCAGAGAGGGATGATGGGTCTGGACCAAGATGGTGGCAGTGGAGTTAGAGTAAAGGGATGCATTTAGTACAGTTAGGGCTTTGGATCTCCAGGATGTGGGGACTGTTGCTGTGGCGTCTGGCGTGATTCCAGGGCTTTTCTGGTCTGTGTGATGGGATGGGTAGTGATGCTTTCAGCCAAGATGGGAATCCTGGAGGAGCAAGGCAGTGGGGGTGGATGATGAGTTTGGAGTGGGACGTGGTGACTTTGAAGGGTCAAGGGGCGATCAGGTGGAGATGGCCAGGGAGATCTTGGACCTGTGGGTCTCAAGCTCTGGAGAGTGAGTTAGAGATGGAGATTTGGAATCATCAGCTCACATATTGAGAGAGTTTGGGATCACCCGGAGGAACAAGTAGAGAAAGGGAAGGAGGCACAAGGAAGCCTAAACGGGACTTCCCCCGTTGTCTGGTGGTTAAGACTCGGAGCTTCCACTGCCGGGGGCATGGGTTTGATCCCTGGTCGGGGAAGTTCTGCATGCTGCGCAGGGTGGCCAAAAAAAAAGGAAGCCTAAACGCGCCTGGTTGAATCAAGCCATAAAAAAGGTAGGAAGACTCTTTGGGAGACAGACCCTTTTCCCATTTCCCGGAGCTGGTAATGTATTTCCCCCAAACTGCTGCCTTCGTACAGAGCAGCCTTGAAAGACCCTCCGTCTCAGAGCGCAAGCATTACGTTCCCACAGTATTCTTTGAGGGCTGTTACTAAATCCGTATCGCATCCAATTTCTTCATTCTGCAGAGGGTAAAAAAAAATAAAGAGAAGAACTGTTAATTTTGGTTACTATTTCTCCCTAACTATATTCCCTTAATGAGGCATTTGCCTGCAACACAGTCTGTTATGTATTCCGTGTTTTATAAAAGATCTCTTGGGGAAAATAACCCAGGAAACACAATTTTTCGGCACCATCTCCTTTTATTAAGAATAATGAAAAGGAAACAAGAATCATTCTTCCAGTCAAACACACTACTGTTCCCTCTTATTGGTGTTTTTATGACAACTGCCAGGTAGTACGGGATCCACACAGTTGCCCCCAACCCAGATGTGCGCCCACTTTACGGCCATTCTAATGATCCGGTTGTGAGTACATTAAGGTAGGTGTGTGTGTAGTTAAATATATTGGATACATATATTTTTATAACACCATATCTGGATAAGTGTTTGGGATGGTGCAAGACCTTAAAATTACACACACGTGAAATGGGCTCTTTGCCCAGAAAACCAATCATCCTTCAAAACGGGCAGAAAAAGCAACTAAGGAAATTAACCCAGCCAGCGGGAACGCAAAAGAAAAAGGCTGAGGAGTGATGTTCTTTACTGGGAACTCTGCTCGGGCTTATGGATGGAGCTGTGGGTTCTCCACACCCTCACTCTGGGCGAGTTTGGCCACATTCATGGCTGGATTGCCACCCAAGTGCAGGAGGCTCCTGTCTGTGGCTCCAGCCTAGACCTCCCAGCAACACTTGAGATCCAGTGTCGATCCAGCTGCCAACTGGACATCTTCCCTGGGGTGTTCCACAGGCACCTAAACTCAGCTGGTGTGAATCTGCACCACGTTTTTTTCTGTCTCCTCTTGTCCAGTTACTTACTTCGGGTAATGGTTATCTCAGTTAATAGTTAATGATTCCAGGCAAGGGTCACCCCTGATTCCCTCCCCTCCCCTTTTTTTTTTTTTTTTTTTTTTTTT
>NW_020175018.1:6218198-6349302 GCF_003031525.2 Neophocaena asiaeorientalis asiaeorientalis | reverse complement strand
CACTGTTGTGGCCTCTCCCGTTGCGGAGCACAGGCTCTGGACGCGCAGGCTCAGCGGCCATGGCTCACGGGCCCAGCCGCTCCGCGGCATGTGGGATCTTCCCGGACCGGGGCACAAACCCGTGTCCCCTGCATCGGCAGGCGGACTCTCAACCACTGCGCCACCAGGGAAGCCCTCCCCCTCCCCTTTAACCCGTGAGATGTGAGCGCTCTTCCAGGCAGGCGCTGTGTATACTGTGGTTGTAAGACAGGTCCCCTGCCCTCAAGGGGCTCACCGGTCCACGAAGAAGCAGAATCACCTCGTGGTTAAGAGAGTAGGATCCAAGTCAGAAACACCCACAGTCAGGTCCCCGCTCTTCCCTGGATTTGCTGCCTGACTCTGGGCCCTTAAGCACCAGTTTCTTCATTTCTAAAATGGGGACAGAGCCCCCCTCGTGGGAGCGGGTTGTCATCAGGTTTCAATACAATAATTCATGTAAACCATTATCACGAGGCCTGAGCAGAGTAGGAGTTTGATAAACGTGATTCCTTTTTAGCATCTGCTAGGCTGGATGACAGAGAAGGCCTGTCACCTCCCACATCTAATCTCCCCGAGTGGTCTTTAGTGGGGCACATGGCTTCCCAGAAGAAAGGTACATTTCCCAGCCTCCTTAGTGGTTTGATGTGGCCAATGTGACTTCTGGAAAGCCCGCGTAAGGAGGTGACGGCTTCTTCTCCCATCTCAACCTGCTGTCTGGAATGTGGATGTAATGGCTGGAGCTGTAGCAGCTTTCTCTGCATTAGTCAGGGTAGGTGTTAGAGGTTGGGTTCCCTGGGAGCAGAAATGGAGATGGAGTTTAGTATGCGGCAGATTTACTAGGGAGTGTCATTGGCATTTATACCCATGGAAGGGAGAGGGAGGAAGCAAGACTGGGCAGAGGGAAGGGTCAGTTGTGATGCCGTTGGGCTTCTCTACCTTTCTATACCTTTGCTGCAATCCGTCACTGGATGTGGGCCACCCAGATGGGGCAGTGGCCTTGAGCAAGCTGCTCTCCACAGCAGAGGCAGTCCTTGAAGGGGTGACCATTGAGGGCTGTGTGCTGACACCATCCCCACGAGCTGGGCGAAAAGCCCTTCTTGGAGGAGTGACTTGGGGTGTACACCTCTGTGTCCATCTCAGTAAGTCACTGCTGTAAACAGCTCAACATAATAAAGCTTCTGCCTTAGAGACATGGATAGCCCTAGAGACTGTCATACAGAGCGAAGTAAGTCAGAAAGAGAAAAACAAACATATAATATTGCTTATATGTGGAATCTAGAAAAATGATACAGATGAACTTATTTGCAAAGCAGTACTAGAGACACAGATGTAGGGAATGGACGTTGGATACTGGATACTGGGGGTGGGGGGCAAAGCGGGGATCGGGTGAATTGGGAGATTGGGATTGACATGTATACACTACTATGTGTAAAATAGATAACTAATGAGAACATACTGTATACCACAGGGAACTCTACTCAGTGCTCTGTGGTGACCTAAATGGGAAGGAAATCCAAAAAAGAAGGGATGTATGTATACGTATAGCTGATTCACTTTGCTGTACAGCAGAAACTAACACAACATGTAAAGCAACTATATGCCAATAAAAATTAATTAAAAAAAACTAATAAAGCTTCTGCCTTGCTCATGTGACAGTCCGTCACAGGTATTCTTGGTCTGGCGGTGACTCAGGGACCCAGGCTCCTTCCATCTTGTGACTCTGCCTTCTTCTACGTCCTCAGAATCCTCTTAGTTCAACAGGAAGATGAGAAAAGAGAGGAGAAGGCTGTTGTGGGTGGTTTTGTGGGCCAAGTCCGGCAGGGACACTTCTGTCCATTTCCTCTGGCCAGGACCTCATCAGTAGTCTGCACCTAACTGCAAGGGAGTCGGAGAAATGTAGTTTAGCTGTGAGTTAGGGAAGATGAGGGGCTGGATTTGGAGAATGCCTAGCCAGTCTTTGTCAGAGACTAAGAGGGGGAGGGCCACACTCTGGGAAAAGCAGAGTGGTGGCCTGGAAGGAACCTGGATCTAGGGGACACCAACACACCCACCTTGGAAAACTTACTTCTGGGTTTGGTTCATGTGGGAGAGACATAAATGTCTACCTTTACTAAGTCTCTGTCTTGTTGTTCACGATCTAATCCTAACAAAACAGAGAGAAAGAAAAGTGAACAATACAGGGTGATGGGTGCTGAGACTGAGTAAACATAAAGGAAGGACAGCTGCTCCAGCCCAGAGGGTAGCAGAGGGCTTGCTGGAGCTGGTCATTCTCGACCTGAGATTTGAAGGATGAACATAGTTGACCAGTTGGCAGAGCTGATGGAGGGAAGGTGCAGTTCTTATCACTGACCCAGAACCAGGGCATAGACGGTATCTTGCATGAGTCTAAAGACTAAAAAAGAAATGCTTTCTTGATGGAACCTCACAAGGCAAGATACTGCTAATGAGACTGGGAGGATGCCCATTTTGCTCACCTGGCATGGAAGAGAAATGAATAAGTGAATGAACGAACATATTAGTGTGTGAAAATTTTCTTGATCAACACCCCTAAGCAATTTGGCAATCCATCCTTCCCCAGGCACCCATAATCTTCCCTTCCATACCTACTTCAGCGTACATATGATGTTGCGCTCTAATTACTATTTGATGTATCTGACTCTCCACTTGACTTCAAGGTCAAGGACTTTGTTCCATTCATCCTTACGCCCTCAGCATCTAGCTCAGCCCGGCACGGGGAGTCCTAAACAAATATTTGCCAAATGAGTAAACAGACACACTAGTCCATCGTGTCACAAAGGGCTAAAACGTCATTCTGTAGTTGAACTGACATCTTTTTCCTTCCACCTTCCGCTAGTCCAACTCAGTTCCTCAGACACTTATGGGGCATCTGTGATAGTGTTAATACAGATAAGCCCCCCACCTGGGTCTTGGTTAAAGACAAGCCCCTCACCTCCCCGCCCTTTGGAGCTTCCCCAACCAGCTAACTCCTTTCAAAACAGCCCTCCAGGAAAGAAAGACAAGATCTTGTTCAGTGGGTTTCCACTGGTTCCCTGTGTGAGGCCCTGAACCTGCCTGGCCCTCAGACATGGGATGCTCTGCCAGGGGTGGTCCAGCCCAGGCAGAGGAAAGCATCCTGTCCCCTGAAGTGCTGCTGGGACAGCACTGCTCCTAAGCTTTCAAATTGGAAGTTTCAGATCTGCCCTTCACCAGTGTACAAAGTTCTGACCCAGGATACCACTTCCCATTCATTAATCCATTCATTCCCTTTCATAAAGCAAGCACTAGACCAGGCTTCGGCTGGTTGCAGGGTTGGGGTTCAGGGCTTTAGAGATAAGTGTGGGAGGCAAGGAGTAACAGATGCTTCGCCAACAGTGGCTCTGACTCTTGCCCTACACGATGCTTTTCTACTGCAGGCACCTGTGATTCTCTACCTGCGGGCCGGCTCCAGCTGCTGGAGTACCTGCACCCATGTGGAGCAATGTTGGGGAGTCACCCAGAGCAGGTATATCATTACTCCAGCTTCCTCTCCCATCACATGGGACCCCTCTGGGCCATATCCTTCACTGTGTCGCAGGGGTTCCCAGGGGGACTGAGCCCCGGTTGCCCACGGTGGTACCCTGCTCGTCAGTGTACCTTCTTGTCTCTCTTTCCCTGTATCCTCTCCCCATCCCTTCATGGGAGCTTCCTGAGCTTGCCTCCCAAACCAACTACATGCACTTAAATCCTTGTCTAAGCGTTTGCTTCTGGGGGAACCCAACCCACCTAAGGTACAAAATACCTGTCCTCACTGAACTGGTCCTCCAGGTAACAGGACAGTAGAGCAGGTGCTCTACTGGAATAGGGGGAGCACAGGAGCCAAGAGAATACACTACATGGGGACCACTTTGGTCCCAGGAAGGTCTTTTGCAGCGAGTGACTTTTAGCTGAATCCATAGATTTGCTCACATTTTTTTTCCTTCTGACTTCTTCTGGCCGCCGCACCCAGTGTTGCAGTAATAGATGCAAGTAGCTCCCCCTGGAGTTGTGCAGCACGGTCTGTGGGATTCCTTCTGAATTTCTTTGGCTGGAAAAGGAGCTTAGGGGAGAACCAGTGCTTTTTGAGGGGCCACTGGGTCACAGGCGCTGGTTACAAAGGTGATTTACGGGGGCCGTCTCATCTAATTCTCTGTTCAGTCCTTGGAGGCTCATGTCATGGTTCACGTTTCACAGACGAGGAAACAGGCTCAGATGGGGCCTTCTTGCCCAAATGCACACAGCCAGGCAGGGCCACAGTTCTGGCCAGGCTGACCCCAAAGCTCACCTGACTGATGGACGCCGACACCAGCTCCTGTGCTGCTCTTGGTACAGGTGCTTGGAGATGACCTCGAGGGGGAGGAATTATTCTGATTTTACTGATGACGCAACTATAGTGGCTCAGGGGGCAGGAGTGGTGGGTGAGCTGGGCCCTGAACTCACCCCTGCGTGACTCTGGGTCCTCTTCCCTCTCCTCTCCATCAGGCTGTGAGTCAGATGGGAGGCCCCGAAGACCACTCTGGGGAGCGCCCACCAAGCACAGCCCCCCCACAGAGCCGGGGAGGCTCCAGGGCATGAATGATGTGGCAATGTAGTTTCACGGTCAGAGCACAGCCCTGGACTTGGACTACCTGTATTCAGATCTTGGCTCCTAAATTGACAATATGCTTTGGGCAAGACATTATTTGCCTTCTCTGTGCCTCAGTTTCCTCATCCATGAAAATGGGGATAATAATAGCAACTACTTCATGGGTTTATTGTGAGGATTAAATAACATAATATAAGAAATGTGCCTAGTAGGGGGTCCAAAACCATATGCAATCAGTAAAGCAGTGTGGCTCCAATCTGCTTAGTACTTGGGAGGAACAGACACTGAGCTGAGATAGTTACATGATTCCATTTCACCCTCATGAGTCCGTGAGGTTGGCATTATTATCCCCTGTTTTGCAGAGGGGAAGCCCGGAGCACAGAGATGTTTAGTAACTTGGTTAGAGTTGCACAGCTGGTGGCAGGGCTGAGCAGCCTGACCCGTAAGTTGGATCTCCTGACCACAGCACAGTCTCCTCCCTGGTCCTGCATGGTCTGCAGCTGCCACTCAGAGCCTGATTCAACGAACCCCAGGCTTGTCTTCCTTCTGTATGTCAGTGCTTGGCCCAGCATCCTTGAGGCATCTGAGGACAGCTAGGCGATTTTTCTAAGCAGCATCCCTGGCTCCCGTAGCAGATTGCTTCTCTTGTCTCAACCTGGGCTGGCGACAGGACTGGCCACAGCCGGAATCGTGCTGTCTCCATCCCAAGTCCCAGACTGCACAATCTGGTCCTCATCTCCACTGCTGCTTGTCTGCAGGGACTCCCACAAGCCCTCCAGAGTGTGCCCATCGGGAAACTCACCCCACCCACGCCCCAGACCCATCTTCCCATTTCGCCAGCGCTTCGTAACACACCCATCTTTTAAACTCTGTGCCCTGCTGTAATATTAAGGCAGTAATTTATAACACTTGGCTCTGAGCTCCTGGCTGTTTCAAAGGCATTGATCACCCCGGAGCACTCATAGAGGATTCAGGCGTACTCCTCCAACTCCTCTGCCAGCTATCGATTCCAATGACATTATTTATCAATTACGAAAGGTTTATTCCTCACTTGCTCCTGCACAAAAGAATCCACGCATTTATTTTACAACATGATTTATTGACACGTCACCATGCATTACGTGGAAAATTGAATTTTTGGAGGCTGGAGAATCTTAGGAAATTTCACAGGTTCAATGAGACAGGAGAACATCAAAGAGTTTAATGATACAATTTTTCATCCATTTGCTGCAGCGCTGGGAAGGGAGGGACCTGGGGGCCAGGTCAGCTCGGAGCCCCAAACTGCTCAGGTGTGCACCTAAGGATGAAGACCTCCTGGCTGGAACCCTCCTCAGGGGCTCAGCTCAGGGCTTCTATTTATGACTCCTGAGGTCAGAATATTTCTTTAACGTGGCTTAACCCTTTGTTCCCAGAACAATAAACCTTTACTTGAGCAGATCGTTCCTTGACTCTTGGTAGAAGGAAGCAAGGCCATCCGTGGTGGTGAGTCAGTATAAGAGAGAAATGTGACGTGATGTTTAGGGCCCATTTACATAATTTCCCTGCCCATCAGTCCCCAGCTCTGTTGCAAATTCCCAGGGGAAGCCTCGACAGACGCCGTAGGGTGGATCAGGCCCCCACTATAGGCTCTCATGACACTTTTCACTGACGGTATGTATATCGCTGTGATTATTTGATTAATGTTATCTCTCCCTTAGACGGGCTCCCCAAGGGCAGGTCGTGGGACTGCTGTTGTCCACTCGGCAGGACTACCATTCCCATCCACAGCCGGAAACTTTGTTTCCCAGAATACCTTTCTCCGGAGGGTTGGGGCTGGAGTTTGCCAATGAGAGGAGCTTGCAGGAGCTTTGGATGGCGAAGTAAAGCAGAAGCCACTGATGTTGCCGTGGCGGGAGATGGCGGTTCCCTGCACCTGTCCCACTTTGGCCATTGAATGTCATGGCTTCTTAGACCTCCCCCATAAAGTCTGGCTTCTCCACCGGGTCCAGCATTTGGGGCTGAGATTTTTAGTGCCTGTTCTTCTGATCCTCCGGCTTCAGGCTTCTATACCTCTATTCCCCCAGCTCCTCCCACATGTGTGTGAACCCGAATTCCCATATTAAACCCTTTATTCCTATCATACTTATGGTGGCTCCATTTTCTTGATGGAGCTTCAGACTGACGCAGAGGCAGAAGTGTCTGTTTTGCTTTCCTTGCATTCTTTAAGGCCAAGTGTATAATAGATGTAGTGCGTAGTCAAATATGTTGCATTTAATTGATTAACAGAGACTCTCCCTCTTCTCTGACTGGCTAACTCCTACCTGGCCTTTAAAAATCACCTCCTCCAAGAAGGTTTCCTTGATTCCAAGTGTGGGTCAAGGGTACCTCCTCTGGGCTCCTACTACTGGAGCACATATTGTGCTGGGTTATAAGCATCTGTTTACTTACTGATCTGCTGCAGTAGATGAGGAGCCCCTTAAGGCTAAGGATAAATCTTAATGACCCCTCTTTCTCCATTTCTGGAGTGTCTGGCACACAGAGTCCTCAATAAAGGTTTATGGATGGACTTAATCATTTATTTGCCTGTCCATCACTGTTGGTGTAAGAACCATATGCCTGGGTTACTAGACCCTTTCACATCCATTCCCTTAGTTGACCCACACAGCAATCCCTAGGCTGCATAGGTGGTGGCTTTCTTGGGGAGGAAGATGATACAACATCAAATGTGTTGCCCATCTGAAAAGCGAAACACTCAGGATTGGAAGTGAGGCGTCCTTGTTCAGGGAGAACTCCACAAACCAAAGCCAGACAGGCTTTGGAACAAGCATTAGAAAAATCAAAAGAGGAACACTAAAAACTTATATATTTGGAACTAATATAGTGATAATCAGGCAAACAGTATTAAATAAGCAAATGGAACCTCCAATTTTAGAAAGCTAAAATTCAGCATTAAAATTGGTGTTGAGATGTTTGAAAATGACAGATCGTTTGCATCGCTAGAGCTACCATTTATCTAATCAACTCTCTATTTCCTAAAACGGGCTAGAGATTCATTTATATCCCTTTGTTATTATGATAAAGACACACGTCACTTGCTACAGATACACTTTAAAGAACGGATTCATTCCCATAAGGCCAGCCCGGAAGCACAGTTCTCTAGAGTGAATTAGATTTTCCCATTGATTTACATGATTAAATTAAAGATGTGTTCTCATGGGAAAAGTTGACCAATAAATGAAATTAAAATTTTTTTAACACAAGAAAAGAGTAGGGGGAGCAGTTGCAGGATATTAGGGATGCGGTGGTCCATTGCCAGCATCATGCTTGCCGGGGGCTTGCTTGTCCTCACCATGCCAGTTACTTCCTTTGTGACGTAGTTCTTTATAGTGCATAAGGCATTTCTTTTCCAAACTTTATAAATTGGGAGGAGTCATCAGGAAAGCGTAGCCAACATTTATTGGGTCCTTATTCTGGGCTGGTTACTAAATGAGGCACTTTTTAATGTTTACGCCTACCTTCTGATGGAGCTCTTATTATCCTTATTTTAAGGACAGGGGCTCTTCAGTTTCAAAGATGTGAAGCCATTTGCCCGAAGCTTCTAGAGCGGAGTCTGTCTGACTGCAAAGCCTGTGCTTTATGAGCTTCATAAAGATGGGAAGCGAAGGTAAAAATAATCCAAAGCTGCAGAAAAAGATACGATTGATTTTCTGTTTCTCTTAAGCATGGGATCTTGCTCCCGTACTTAAATATGGGAATATCAATTGCCTGTAAATTCTCTCAAAATAAAACAAAGCAGGTGCTTTGTGGGTGCCTGGTCCCACAGGCACGATGCCTGTCTGCTCGGAAGCTCCCTATTTCCACCTTTAAGTGCTGTGGTCTTCCTGACCCACACCAAATGCTGACAGTTATCTTGTCTCTGGGGAAGCAAGGGAGCACCGCAGATGGGCGCAGAGGGGCAGCAGGAGTCGTGGGTTTCTATTCAGGATCTGCCTCTCCCTAGCTGTGTGGTCTTGGGTAAGCCCCTTTCCCTCTCTGGGCCTCAGTTTCCCACCTGTAAAATGAGGAGTCTGCACCGGAGATATTCTTTAAGGCCACCCCTGCCCCAGATCTGATTTCTCTTTATTCTTTTGAATTCTTTCTGACTGCTCTCAGCATTCACACAAAACCGAGAGTTGACCGTATGCAGGGAAAAAAATTGATGGGCCATTTTGTGTATTTAACGGCTGGCATTTAAGCTGAGAGATATTTCAGGTTAAAGAATGCTGTTTGCAAACATAAAAAAATACCATAAAAATCAAATATATGCAGCCCATACACACACCAGCACCATATCAAGTACACAAACAGTAGTTGGGTTGCATCATTATAAACTCCTGATTGAGAACAAAGCCTCAGCGGTTTCAAAGGCAATTTTCATACAAAAATTGATTCTCTTCATGCTTTTCCCGTGATTCTAATTAGAGAGGATGCTGGCTTTTTTTTTCAGCGAGATAAGGTTTTTAGGAACATGAATTTTGATGTTTAAGCTCAGATTAAAATTTCTGAATCGAATGCATCAATAGGAAATGTGAGTTGGTCTAGAAAACCCCAGAGCTGGAGGCAGAGCCTTAAGTCTCATATCTTATAAAATTAGTTTATAAAATTCTTCCACGTACTGTGTCTCAATCAGTCTTCACCAGGACCTTGTCAGGTAAAGTAATACAATCCCATTCTACAGAGGACAAAACTGAGGTTCCTGAGAAGTGACTTCTTCAAGCTTAAAGAGCTAGTAATTGGCAAACCTGAGACTCGACTCAGAGACATCTGACTCCAAAGTCAGTGTTCTTTCAAATGAAACGATATTTATTTAATAAAGTTTTATTGTCTACTGTATGCTGGGTATTGTTCTGAGTTCTAGGTGATAGAGTTCCTGCTCTATCAGTAAATTTACACACGAGTACTCTACATAAATAACTCCATCCTTGCCAACTGATTGTAAACATGCCCCGCTATCCTCAAATTTCTTGAAACCTTTTCTAGAAAACAGAATTTGCCTTGTGTTCTTTGTCTTAGCTACATTTTATCCCAAAGTTGACCAAGTCTTTCTGTTCTTGAATTGATTGAGTTACTTAACTTCTCCAAGCTTCAATTTCCTTGTGTAAGAGACAGCATGGTGTGTGTGCTATTGGATTAGAGATGAGTGTAATGTGTTGTGAATGAGGAAAACGTGAGGGCCACATCATACAGGGCTTGTGAGCCCCATTGGGATTTGGGGCTTCACCTTAAATAATGAGCAGCTGTGGCCACAGCTCTGCCCTGGGAGGATCACTCTGGGTGGCAGGTGAGCTTGGGAAGGAAGAGCGGCGAGACAGAGGCAGTGAGGCTGGAGGGATGCTGTTGCAATAATCCAGGTGAGGGATAAGGAGCCCAGACCAGGCATTCGTGACGGAGGTGGAGAGGAGAGGGAAGACTCAAGACTATCCCCAAGTTCAACTCCATGGGACTTACACATTTGATGGGAGGGGAAGGAGAATCTGGGGTGACTGCCAGCTACTGGGGGTTTGAAGAGGCTCAATAAAGAGCACCTTTCCTCCTGCTCAAGTTTTGAATCAATTGGGAAATAAGCAAGAGGTAAGCAATATAGAAATGAAAACACCACTTTGATTAGTGTTAAAGCTGGTGCTGGAGATTGCAGCTTGCATGTCAGGCAAGAGTGTTTCTTTACCCTGCAACTTAGAATCAGGAAGTCCTCTGTACCGTGCAGTGATCGGGGTACCTTGTTTCTGGAGGCAGCTTGCTTCCAAGAGGAAGGAGAGAAAAGAGTCTGGGCTCCACTTGCCCCTTGTATCTCAGGGGTGGAGTGAGTGGTGGGTGGAGAGCAGCCAGGGAGATTGCACTACAGGGCTTCCTCCTTGTGGTAGCAAACAACAGGAACGGGAAAAGCTTGCGTTCCCAATTTGTGTCATTTTATTTAGCTGGTAAGCACGGGGGTGAGGGGGACACCTGGGGAGACTTTGGGTTTGTGAGGCTCTGTGTCATCCACTGGAGATGGCTGGAGGGTGGCTGCGCATGTAGCGTCCAAAGCTCGGGAGAGATTGATGTATAAGCTGTGAACAGACTATAGTGCTTGGAGTTATGATATAAAGGAGGGTAGCTGGGCTGAGAAATGATACTGCTGAAGAAGGAGAGAAGAAGGCAGGGGACAGAATGGAAGGGAACGAGAATGAGAAGAGGAAAAGCCACCTGTGAAGGAGGCCAAGGAAATGTAGACGGGACATAAACAGAACACAGAAGGGTGTGGGATCAACAAAGCCAAAAAAAAAAAAAAGAGTTTGAAGAAGGAGCAAGGGTAGATCAGGAGCCCTAGATCCTGAGTGACTTGAATTTGAAATCAGTTTCTATCATTTTCTGGCCACGAGACCTCCAGTTCGGTGCTTAATAAATGGTAACAATGATGATGATGCTGTTGATGGGGGTGATAAGGATGATGAAGATTGATGGGCGTGGTTGCCAGTGCTGTAAGAAATAGGAAGATCAAGCTGGACAAGGTCCAAAAAAGTACAAGAGTTTACTCCTGTGTGATCCTTTTTGGGGAACAAGGCTAACATTCAAACAATTAGACTTCTTTCCCATGACTTCACCTTTCACTTCCCTAACACACTTGTTCTAATAAGAAAGTTAAAAAAAAAACCCAAAACTAATATTACAGACATGGAGATGGATGCATATGTAAGGAAGTTATTAAAACCGTCTTGATTTTAATAAATTTACCACCAGGTAGCAACCTCTCAATGTCGCCTCTTTCCAATTTGCATATATAACTGGCATCTCGTTAAAACATCATTAAGAAGTTGAAAACCAGGAAGACATAAACAGATGCAGAGAAGAAACAGAGGGGGCTGGGGGATGAGGCTATGGGTAACGGAGGAGAGGGTTCTTTGTCTAAAACACAACAAGGCACACAACTTGGTTATCCAAAGCCAACTTGATTAACAAGAGAAGGCAATCAAAGTTTACATAGATACTGTTCACAAATTTGCAATTATAAGACTTGTGTGAGGGCTTCCCTGGTGGCGCAGTGGTTGAGAGTCCGCCTGCCAATGCAGGAGACACGGGTTCGTGCCCTGGCAGAATACAAAAAAAAAAAAAAAAAAAAAAAAAAAAGACTTGTGTGAAAGCTTCATTTTCCTGGAATGATTGGAAATTGCAGTAAAAGCTACTGTCATTTTTCGTTGGCTGGCCTGTCAACGACGTATGCAAGAGAGCTTTTCTCTTCAAAGGATCAACACAAGAGAACAAGCCCCATGGTGACTGGACTTAGTTCTGGTTCCTCTTCGGTGGTCAGATTAGCTTTTCATTTTAATTTTTTTGGTGTGTGTATAAGTATATATATATATAAAACTAAATATTATAAAAGTGATACATAACCGCCATTGAAAAAAATCTATATGAAAATACATGGGGTCAAACTGATCTTAATAAGTGATGTGGTTTAATTAAAAGAGCTCAAGCTTTGGAGCTGGACATCTGTGGATCTGCCTTCTGGTTGGCTGCTTAACTGATATGCGACACAGGAGCTAGTTTCCTCATCTCGAAAATGGGGAGCATGGTTTTGAGAGGATGAAATGGGAGGGTGTTGATGAGATGCTGGCATATGGTACCAAGTACATATAGTAGTGCTCAGTGTATGGTGGTCAGTGGTTTACCCCATTTCCTTCCTGTCTTCCTGCTTGAAATTCTTTACTCACTTTACAAACTCTGACAAACACTGGTAAACAAAGCCTTCTATAACCTGTCCCTAATGTACCTGTTTGGTACTGTTCTATGTAAGTATCCAAAAGACAGAAATTTGTGTGTATGTACATTTTATTGCAGGCTAACTCTTTTGAAACCACCCCAACATTTGAGTGGCTTAACACTGAATCAGAGATTATATCTTGTTCATGCCACAGTCCAAGATGGGATGGGGAAGTAGCTCTGCTCCACGTAGCCATTCAGGACCCAGGCTCCTTCCATTGTGTGGCTCTGATCTTCTTTAGGTCCATGGAGTTCTCTCCATTCACCCAGGGAAATGGATAGCAGTGAAGACACAGCCACTCTTTACCTGGCCACATGGTGATGCATACATCACTCCCATTCACAGTCAATTGGTGGGAAATAAATAGTCACATGGCCCCATCAAGGTGCAAGGGAAGCGGGGGATCGTAGTTTGTCAGTGATCCCTGAGCAAGGAGAACGTGCAGATTGGGTGAGTTCTCCCAATCTCTGCCCCATGGGGAAGTGCAACATGCAGGTTCTAGTCAAACAATCCAGAAAGGACCCTAGTGGACTTGTCTTGAGTCATGTATGTACCCTCCTCGGTAAGAGTTTCCAGGTACTAGGAATGACATCACCTAATCCCAGCCACGTGACTCAAATGAGAGAGAAAAATTCCCTGGAAGAAAGGGAAAACAGTGTTGAGTAGATCAACACAGCTGTTGACCACTACCACCAAGATGCCCGGCACGCAGCTCGGGGGCCTGGAGGATGGACTTGTGATGGGTAAAGACATGATCCTTACTCTCAACACATCCACACTGACCAAACCATTAGGGAACGATTCTGGCTTGGGTATATAATCAAGGGCTAGATGATAAAGATTATCTTATAAATGCAAATTGAATTCAAAGAAGAAAGACTTGATGGTGCAGATGGAGCAGCCAGAGTGTGGCTAAAAAAGGATCCTTGTATAGGCAGGAGACCACCCCGTGTGACCTTGTATAGGCAGGAGACCACCCTCTGTGACCTTGTATAGGCAGGAGACCACCCTCTGTGACCTTGTATAGGCAGGAGACCACCCTCTGTGACCTTGTATAGGCAGGAGACCACCCCGCGTGACCTTGTATGGGCAGGAGACCACCGCGTGTGACCTTGTATGGGCAGGAGACCACCCCGTGTGACCTTGTATGGGCAGGAGACCACCCCGTGTGACCTTGTATGGGCAGGAGACCACCCCATGTGACCTTGTGTGGGCAGGAGACCATCCTGTGTGACCTTGTATGGGCAGGAGACCACCCTGTGTGACCTTGTATAGGCAGGAGACCACCCCGTGTGACCTTGGCTGAGATGACCAGCTCGAAGACTTGAGTCTCCTTCATTGTTAAAATGGGGGCTGGGCTTCCCTGGTGGCGCAGTGGTTGAGAGTCTGCCTGCCAATGCAGGGGACACGGGTTCGTGCCCCAGTCCGGGAGGATCCCACGTGCCGCAGAGCGACTGGGCCCGTGAGCTATGGCCGCTGAGCCTGCGTGTCCGGAGCCTGTGCTCTGCAACGGGAGATGCAGAGAAGATTGGGGGAGGGCATCCCAAGCTGGGGATGGGATGGAGATGGGCCTGCAGGGCTAGGACAGTGGAAAGATGAGGCACGTGGAAAAGACTCCTTTCATGGACCTCAGTCCACAGTGCTGGATCTTCCCATCTGTTTTGGTTGCCCAGTCCCTCTCAAGACAAGAATTTTGGAATCCGGGCCAGGTGATTCTGCCTGTATGCCATGATTCTCCATCTTTTCATGGGCAGCTGGCAGGGAGAATCATAAACCAGGGAGCAGGGTTGCTGCCTGCCTGGAGATCAGTGTAAATTTGACTTAATGTCTCTCTCTCTCTCCACACACACACACACACACACACACACACACACACACACACACACGTAAGATGCAGATGCTCAGACTTTGCGGGCTGTTGCATCTTTCATGTGTAACGACCTTCATATACAAGGTTCATAATTCTCCTTCTGGGCGCTGGAGGCAGCATCTCCTGAACTTGGACCCTGGAAATGTGGAAGCTAATTGGGGCTGAACGACTCTACGTATCCAGCTGACAGAGAGGAAGGTTGAGTGGCAGTGCTGCCTGTCCCAGCCTTGTCCCAGTGCTTCCTGCAGTTGCTTGTTTCCTTCCTTGCTGCCTTCCTGGGAGGATGTGTAACATCCTCATTCACTACAGAGGAGAGTGAGGCTCAGAGCTCTAGGATGGCTTGTTTTAAATCACACAAATATACTTGCAGATTTTTGCAGAGTGCCTTCTACGTGCCAGGAAGGCATTGTATGCTGCTTGTAACCCTCACAAAAGTGCTGCAAGGTAGGAGTTTTCACTCCCATTTTATTGATGAGGAAACTGAGCCTCATAGAGGAAGGGGTTTGCTCAAGGTCACACAGCGAATAAAAGACAAAGCTGGGATTTGCGATCAGATCTTTCCACTATCACCGACAAATACCAGAGACAGTGGTTACTTTGGTTAGGAATGAGACTAGCAGCTAACGTTTATTGCATACTTGCTCTGCACCAGGCATTTTGCTGAGTGCTTTTACGTACAAGACCTAATGGAATTCCCACAACTATTCCAAGATGTGCATTTCACAGATGTGGAAACTGACACTTGGTCGCTTGAGTTAATACCTCGAGGTTTCCCACAGGAAAGTCAGGGACAGGCTTTGAATCCAGGCTTTCTAACTCTGTCTGGCTCCTGCTTCTGTAGCCACTGCACTAAACCGCCTTGTTAAAGGCGATCCTTACATTCCTGTGATTTTACATCTACTTTGTATCCCACATAACTGTTTTACAGATAAGTGTAGGAAGACTGGTGTCAACCTTTTACCTACTCTTCTCTCAGTTCTCTATAATAAAGTTACCTCGCCTGTGAGCGCACTGTAGTGTAGACGGAAGTAGAAATAGACAGTTGTACACATGAAACTTTTATAGTATTAACCAATGTTACCACAATAAATTAAAAAATCGTTATCTCAGCTAGTCATCACAATGACTCCAGGAAGTGGAAACTCCTGCTATACTCATTCCATAGGTGGGAAAACCAAGGCTCAGGGAAAGCGGAGTGATTTAACCAAAGCCACAGGGCCGGGGTTCAAATTCAGATACCTCTGCCACCAGGGGTGTTCTCTCCTGTGTACATTGCTGCCTTGTATTTTTCACCCATGCCCTTAACTTGTTTTAGCATCAGACACTGCAGATTCTTACCACCTATTGACCAAACCAAAAACAGGTAATTGTTTTCCTCCAACCATCTCAATGAGATGGTTACAAAGACTTCTGGATTACAAAGACTAAAATTATACTCACCTAGGCTAAGAGCCCCATGCAATCAGCCGGTAACAGATCTTTTTTTTTAAACCTTGGCATTTATTGAGCACATACTGTGTGCCAGGTACTGGCTTAAGTACTCTCTGTGTTTTAATCTGTCCACAATGCTTTGAAGGAGGTACTGTCGCTCCTGGGCTCAGAGAGGGTAGGTGTCTTGCTCAGCGCTGCCCAGCTAGTGAGGGACAGTGCTGTGATCAGGACCCAAGCCTCCTGCCACTAAGTCCTGGCCTGCTTCCATTGCATCACTGCTCTTGGGGTGGGGGAGGCTTAGAAAAAGAAAGAGGTGGGCGCAGGGTAAAAGCACGTGGTAGCTGTGCAGCTTAGAGAAAAAAATCATAGGTAACTTTATTGACTCCTAATACTTCACTTTCTTTATTTTCCTCTTTGATGTATTTAGAATTAGAGACAAGCTTGAGAGATGCCAGCAGGGCCTGGTAAAAGCTTGTAAAACTGACAGGGGAAGATTACGCAGCTGGAAAAAACTGTTTCAACTTTTTTTGTGACATAAAGGAGCAAAATCCAAAACAACAACAGCAACAAAAACCTCAAAGTGAGAAATGACAGCATCTGTGGAAGATCAGTGGGTGGAAATCATAGGAATCTGGGCTTTAAACCCAGATAAAGAAGACTTTCCAGCAGCTAGAGTTGTCCAACAATAAGCTAGATTACTGGGGAGAAAGTGAGCTCCCCGTTCCTGAAGGTATACAAGGGCTGCTTTTCGGGTGCTGTAGAGGCAAGGGAAGGGGTGATTCAAATGTCTAAGGGTTTGACTGAATCGCCCTCATGAAACTGATTCCAGCTTCATCCTATTGTTAGACCAGAGGCTTACAATGAGCACTTCCACTCAGTGGGCACATTTTATGTGCCAAGCTCTATGCTAAACATTCTTCTCATTCAATTCAACTGTCACCTGGGCTTACCCTCCTTCTTAAGACCTGGACAAGATCAGATCGGCCTGGATGCTCGTTTTGTGATTTGCGGCAAGTGCAGAGCCCTCTGCGTGGTTTCTGTGTATGCCTGGGGCAGTGTCTGTGGCGGGGCGGGGCTCACATTCTGAAGGGCATCTCTAGTTCTGAGTTTCTGTTTACGCTGAACCGGTTCCCTTTTGGATGGGCTTTCTGTCTGTACATATTCCTGTTCCAAGATATAGATCTCAGATCCATCACTAGACTTCCAGAAAGACTCACTCGTAGGCATGGGGTGCAATGGTTTGCAGCCACAGAGCTGGCTTCTGCTGTGGTAATACAAGCAGCAAGAGATATTTGCCGCTCCAGTTTTTAAAAGCTTTTGACCGCCCAGCTCTTGGGCACTTTTCACTGGTCCTTCCACCTTAAGGAGTGTCTGCTCTGCTCACCAGCTCTCTGGGTCCTTTCTTCTCTTCTCTTTCCCCCTTTCCCTATCAAGCAGGCAGCCAACTGACCACCCAATCCACATGCTAAACCAGTCATCCAGCTAGCCAGCCAACCAACCAGTTAACCAACTAACCAGCCAGCCAACCAGTTAACCAACTAACCAGCCAGCCAACCAACCAGTTAACCAACTAACTAGCCAACCAACCAGTTAACCAACTAACCAGCCAGCCAACCAGTCAGATGCCTGCCTTTTTCAAAACAACGACATGCCAGCTCAAACTCCAAAATAAACAGGAAGGAAGGAGAGAAAGAAGGGAGAAACAAAATGGAGGAAAACAGCTTCTCCTTTACTCTGGAGAGAAATTCCATGCTCCTTTGGCCTTGAACTCCAGACATACCTTTTGGTCGCATCATACCTAAATATTTCAACAAGGTGTTTTCGAAAACTCGCCCTCACACTTTGTAGGAACCCTCTGCCTAGATGCCCAGCACTTCAGTTTTCAAACCTACACCATCCCCTTTAACTCTTACAATGCCCCTATATGTATTAAGTATGACTAGGATCCTCATGTTTTATATAAGAAAACTGGAGCCGGGAGCGGGGAAACTAGTCCAAGTTTGCATGGCTGTTGGGGGGCAGAACCAGGAGGGGGCTGGGGTCGGTTGACCCATAAAAGAAAGACCGCAGCCCCCGGGGCCCCCTGAAATCTGCTGCCAGTTTTTAAGATGGCATTAAAAAAACTCCACCAAGCCTGCATTGTCTCGTTTTCTCCTTAGAGCAGCCCTGCACGTAGGTATTTTTATCCCCGTTTCACTGTCTCACAAAACTGGGACTCAGAGAGGTGTCTTGCCCAGGGTCCCAACCCCCCAGGATGTGGTATAACCTGGGATTAGAATCTGGGTCTCCTTGACTCTAAAATCCTGCTTTAACCTCTCTGGGTTGTGCCTGCCTCCTGGATAGAGATTAATGCAGAGATCCAGAGGAGCTGGCATCAGGTGGGGCAATCAGCCGGGGAAATGGATCTTCACAGTGATAAATTCTACAACGGGACTTCCTGGCGCACAAGCATCACGAGGAGGTGTGGCTAGCTCTGTTGCCCTCGGGAAGCCTCCCAGAGTAGGTGACCCTGGAGCAAGGTTCCGAAGAGTGACTAGGAGTTCACTACATGGACACCTATAAGGAGGAAAGACCATTCCAGGCAGAGTGGATCTCCCGGAGGATGACACAGCCTCATGAAATAGTCGCGTTTGGAAGGATGGCTGCCCAGTAGGAGAAGGGAGTGGTACAAAGGAGGCCGAAGAGGTTATCAGGGACCAATTGTGAAAGGCTCTGAATGCTAGGACAAGGGTGTAAACTTGAGCCCCGGGGTGATGGGGAGCCATGGGAGGCTTCTAAGCAGAGCAATGACCTGTGCGCTTTAAGCAGGGCGCCAGGATTGCCGTGGGCACCACACACATGTGGTTGGTGCCTTGTCTCTCTGCCACATTCATCTTCTTTTCAGGAACAGGTACTGGAGGTTTAATGAACTCATTACTCATTCCTCTGTCAGGTGAGTCCAACTGTAGCGGGAGGTCGAGCGGAGGGCTCAGTCCTGCTGAGGCTGTGTGGCTGCTATCTCATCAGCAGCCACTGGAGTCCTGTCGCTGGCAGAAGCTCACCCAACCTGTTCCACTGCTGCCCCCCCTCCACCTCCTCCCAACCCCGCGCTCTGCTGCCTCCAGAACTCGCCAGCATCCATTTCAATGGGCGCAGTCAGAATCGTGTCTTCCTGGAACTTGCTGCCATCTGTCTCTCCCCACGCCCTTGTCTTGGTTGGTGCCTCTGAGTCTCTGTCTCGCTGCCGGACTGTGGGATGCTTCTGTATGTGCCCTGGATGGGCGGCCTGTCTGTCTGTCTCTCCTCTTGGCACCCCCTACCCCCGGCTCAAGCCTGCCCATCCATCTTCGCTTCCTTCCTCCTTCCCGCCCTTCTCCACCTTGGACTTCCTACCTGACTCACTCTTCCTCTTCTTGAACTTGTCTGAATGTCTGTCTGTTTGCCTGTCTCTTCTCATTCAGTCCCTCTGATTGTTCATCTTTTTCTCCTCTCTTCCTCTTCCCAGACATTCTCTTGAAACATATTCTAAAGTCTATTCAATACAAGGGCACAAGGTCTCGCAAATTCCTAACCATTCTTTTTTGTTGTTGTTGTTAATTTTATTTATTTATTATTTCTGGCTGTGTTGGGTCTTCGTTTCTGTGCGAGGGCTTTCTCTAGTTGTGGCGAACGGGGGCCACTCTTCATCGTGGTGTGCGGACCTCTCACTGTCGTGGCCTCTTGTTGCGGAGCACAGGCTCCAGACGCGCAGGCTCAGTAGTTGTGGTTCATGGGTCCAGTTGCTCCGTGGCATGTGGGATCCTCCCAGACCAGGGCTCGAACCCGTGTCCCCCACATTAGCAGGCAGATTCTCAACCACTGTGCCACCAGGGAAGCCCCTGACCATTCTGATTAGACCCAGGTAATTCGTGGAAGGGGCTTCGGGGTGGAAGGGGACCCATCTGGTGGAAACAAGGATAAGGCCATTGGAGGCACAAGCATGGCACACCTAGGGACCCCCTCTTCTTCCTCCAGTCCTGAGCTGCATGGCCCTTTCATAAGCAGTAGCTGAAAATCCAACCTCATGCCTCAAGCTAGCTGGAGGGCAGGGAACACCTTCCATATCATGGAATCATGAACTTTTATGGGTGAAAAGACCTTTTGAGATTCACCTGTTACCATCTATTTTTTTCCCCAGATAAGGAGGACGTGGCTCAGAAAAGGCAAAGCTTTGGTGACTGGCTAAGGTCACTCAAAGAGAGTCAGATTAGATCCCAGGCCTGGTGAACTGTGGAACTTTTTAAACCCAAGAAGGCACAGGACATGGCAAGTTCCCATCCAGGGCCTCAAGCCGCACAGTGTAGGTAGTGGTCTTCTGTGTCCTCATGGAGGCCAACTTCATGCACTCCTCTATAGCAACCAGATGAAACTCGCTTCCTTTGGTATTTCTGGTAGAGATGCCTAGTTTCTGATCAGAACGTGTGTTTTCCTTCCTTTGTGTAGGGCTGTTCTTTTGGAGATGACTGCCCAGCCATGGACTACATTTCCCAGATCTCCTTGCACCTACTTGGGAACACGTGACTAGTCCTTGTCCCTAGATTGTGAGTGGAAGCCATGTGTGCCCTACTTGGTGAAGGTGTTTAAGAAGATGATGTGCCATCTCCACACACTTCCTTTCCCTTTCCATGAGCCAGAGGCAGAGGACCCTGAGGACATAGGGGATGGGAGACCCACAAGATGGAAGGAGCCTGGGTCAGTGAATCAGAGAGACACTAGTCAACCAGAACACCAGCACTGGACTCTTACATTGGTGAGAAAGGGCTTATTTGTTACAGCAGCTGGCACTACCCTAAAAAATGCAGTGTTGGTCATAGATTACTTATATGTACTCATCAAATCTGCATGTAAAGGTACTGTCACTCTCATTCCTATTTCATTGGTGAAGAAGCCTGTCCTGGAATTTCCCAAGTTGCCAAAGAACTGTTCCCTCTTGTTTGTCTCTCACCTATCTTTCCCTGCTCATTGCTTTCTCCCACGATTGGTCTTTTTGGCTGTTCCTCAACCCACCAGGCATGTTCCCACCTAAAGCCAACCATATCTGCTATGCTCTCTTCTTGGATTGCTCTATCCCCAGATCTTCTAAGTTTATCTTTTCCTTGTTTATTGACACTTACTACAAACACCTGCTCCTTGGTGAAGTCTTCTCTGACCCAGTCGTAAACAGTTGACCACAACTCTCTAAAACCCATCATTCCACCCTTATCACATGATCATGGTTTACTTCTCCCATAGCCCTGGCCACTATCTAAAATTATCTTGACCATTTATAAACTTTTTTCTGCTTCCTCCGTTGTTGTGTCAGCCTACTTCCCTTTAGTGTCTCCTACATTTTAGGAAAAAGAAACTCAGCAAAGGCACTATAATTTCTAAAACCACTTAATGGTGGTCCCAGGTCCAACTGATTCTATAGCCTGTGTTCTTTCCATAATACCACATTGTTCTCCTGACAAAGTAGAATTGATGGGTTACACTTATTTTACCAGGATACAACTTTAATCATGGATCCTAAGTCAGGATGGTGTAGGGGGAAAAGCGTAAATTCTTGGGTTAGCAAGCCTGGGCTGCAATCCTGGCATTGATGTTTTCCATTATTTAGCATCTCTGAATGCCTTTCCCACAAAATAGAATTAATATCCTTACCTCAAAGAGTTAACATGAGGATAGAGTAGGTAATGGATAAAGCAGGTAACACAATGCTTGCACACAGTGGAGGCTAAGGCACCCTTAGTTTCTTTTCTAATAAAGTATCAACATTTATCCTGAGAGTTCTACCTTCATCTCAGACCAGGCAATTTATCAGTGGAAAGAGAAAAAAATGCAAATTGGGATGAAAACACCAAAGATTCTGAAAAGCACCTGATTCATCCCTAACTTCTCTCCCGGGCTTTGTTGCGAAGCTACATTTAAATCCAAGTCAGAGCTCTCAGACCTCATCACAGTTACTGTGCTGAAAGCAAACAGACTTTGGGATTTAAAATTTTTTCTCACTTCCCCCCCTATAAAGCACAAATGTCATGGACAAGGGGCAAACTCATTACAGCTGGGTTTCTATCTGCCAGGTCCAGATGCTTGCGCTAAAACGGGAGGCCAGTTTTCCAACGGCCTACATCCAGGACTGTGTGCGCCGTGACTAATGTATGTAAAACACACACAGGGCTCCTCTCTCCAGCATCTGGACCCAAAAGCAAAAGTTAGCTACAGAGAAAGTCTAGGCAAACTCTCCAAAGTCTTCATTGATTTTCAAGTTTGGAGGCAGTGAGTCTGGTTTAAAGCAAAGGAGCCCTTGATCGGGACTAAGGATTATTCTGTTTTTATGGATATTACTGTCCTGATGGTGTTCATAAATCCCTGACTATAATGTTCACTTTTTTCTTATTCGTCAGGAGAGACTAGGTTGTGCTCTGATAACAAATAACCCCAAATTCTCAGAGGCTTGAACAGCAAGCGTTTATTTCTTGTTCATGCTGCACTTTGCAGGTTGTCGGGGGTTGTGGTCACTGCGATCACTCAGAGTCTGAGGCAAGTGGAAGAGTCGCCATTGAGAACTTGGCCGGTTGCTGGGCCAGAGAGAAAAGAGATCTCAGGAGGGTGTCACACTCATCCTTAACTGCTCGGCTCAAAAGTGATACATGGCACTTCCTGTCCTAACTCACCAGCCAGAGACAGTCACATGGCTCCATCAGCTGCAAGGGGGACAGAGCATACAATCCAACTCTGTGCGCCCAGAAAAGAGAAACCAAAAATATTTGTCCACAGCACCTTATATCTGTTCCTCACACTTCCTGAATGGGTCACCAAGTCCAGGTGATTCAGGTCTCTTCACTGACCAAACAAATCCCATTCCTTCGGCTCCCTGGCTCTGATTCCCTCTTCAGCTCAGGCTTCAAAATTTCTCACCTCATTTTTTTTTTTTTTTGCATCATGCGGGCCTCTCACTGCTGTGGCCTCTCCTGTTGCGGAGCACAGGTTCCGGACGTGTGCAGGCTCAGTGGCCATGGCTCACGGGCCCAGCCGCTCCGCGGCATGTGGGATCCTCCCGGACCGGGGCACGAACCCGTGTCCCCTGCATCGGCAGGCGGACTCTCAACCACTGCGCCACCAGGGAAGCCCTCTCACCTCATTTTTGCATCTGCCTCCATCCTTGACTCTTTGCCAGTCTTGCTCCTTATAATTCGTCCTTGGCATCTCAGTCAGAGTGATTGCCCTGAAGTCCCAATCCATCCCGGTCACTCTCTTCCAGATACAAAACTTGGGGCCATTAGTACCACCTTTCCTGCAACCCAGCCAAGATTTGTAGAGAGGAAGATAAAGGATACTGTGTTTGTTTCTAGGAGAAGGCCTTTCAGGATCCTTCTGAAGCTGTGATTCTAGGATTCTATTATTATTCTCATCCATGAAGCTGCAGATACACACCTCCTGTAGGCATCCAACCCAGGCACTTAATTAGCAAAGGCTATTAAACTCCAAGGAACCAACAGTCGCCCACAGTTGCTGGGCGACTTCCTGTGTGACCCGCTACCCAGGCAGTGTGAGGCATGGAGGTGTCTGGGTCTCAGTGCTGGAGCACGCGGACTCCCTTCACGATTCACCACCCACCACCTTCAGCTTGCCTGGCTGTGCTGTCCCCAGGGACATCTCCCAGGCCCTCCTGCACATCCCACCTACTCTCCCTCTGGGAGAGCTGTTATTCTCTCCCAACAGCTAAACACCAAGACACAAAATCACGAACTCAGTCCAACCAAAAAATTATAACCCTCCCTTCCACCAGCCCAGGCCTGTCTGATTGACCACGCACGTTCATCAACGTCAGTTTGTTGCATTATCTTAACAACACTGTGAGGCGATAAAATTAGCACCCACGTCGGCAGATGTGGAAACTGAGGTTCTGGGGGTAGGTGAGCTTGCTGGCCAGAAAGGGATGCAGCTGGGGCTGGAATCAGGTCTCAGAGCTCCACCCCCTGGGACCTTCTGCTCCACCCCCTGGGGTTCAGAGATGCTGGCTTGCACACTGCACAGAGAAAGACCTTTGGAAGACCGTGGCTAGGTTCAGTTTCCCCAAGTCTTGCTGACGTGGCCTGGAGCTGTGGCCAGACTGGGAACCACAGGCCCTGAGACAATCAAGCCTGTGCCTTGTCTGCTCCCCGCATCAGCCACAATGGGGCAATTAAGGTAATTATTGCTGGTTTATATAACAGGACATCGGGATCACAGCGCTCAACTCTTTGAAAACTGCCTGTAAAAGCGCTAATAATGCATTAACGTATTAGTCCCCTTAATCCTGTCAAATGAGCACAGACTTCCTCCTTGGAGCTGACAGTGGATCTCCGCTGTCCCCATGAGGCGCTGGATGCTTCTCTCCCATCTCCCTTCTTCCTGGAACACTCGGGAATGCAGCCGTGGGGTGGCCGTAGATGACTTTTGACAGGGGACTTTAAAGACAGATGATGACATGCTAATGACATGCTAACAAGAGATTCTTGAATATTTCTCAGCAAGGAGAGGATGCCCAGCAGAGTCAGCCATGCCGTGGGCCGCTGACTCTGTCAACCTCTGTGTGGTCTTGGGCTATTGTTTAACTTCTCTGAGCCTCTGTTTCCGCATCTGTAATATACGGATAATAATTCCCCATAGGAGAGTTGCTAGGAAGATTCCACAGCTGTCGGCAAATGCCTGACACAGAGAAGGCATCTGATAAATCTCCAGTCCCTTTTCCATCTGTAAAATGGGAATAAGAATTCCCTTCATGAAGATTAAATGAGATCACACACATCAGTTTCCTGGCACACAGTAGGGCTTAAGTAAATATTAGTTCTTTTCCCTCCTCAGTGTTTTCTTTTTTGGAGTTTATTGTGTAATTAAAGTGCAGCTTGAATTTCAGCTTAGGAACAAGGACCATGGGGCTGAACAAGCTGTTCAGACATTTTATTTGTTCTGAAACAAATTACATCTTTTCACTGAGCCCCTCTCTCAAGGGTGGAGTGAATTTCTGTCACAGGTCAATCTGCAGAGGGGACCCCTGTCCTTCCTTCCCTGGGCATATTAGAATGGGTGGGGTGGGGGGCTTACATGGGGTCTGGATGCCTAGGAAGGGGGAAGGGGCTTTAGCCTCTGATGGCCTCTAAGGTATTAGAGCAGCTTTGATGTCAGGATGCCACGATCGGGCCTGGTCTTGCTGTCTGGCGGGCCCTTGGGCTCCCAGGGGTCTACTCCAGGGCCCTCTGGTGACCTTTCAGTGGATGGTGGGCTATGCCACAGAGACCCCCACTGCTACCGTGAGGCCTCACTCAGTCCTTAGCCCCCTGCATGGGCATCCCACAGCACCCTCTGATGGGGCCTGGTGTGTCAGCCGTGGCAGGGCTCTGCCACACTTTGGAGTTGGATTTGCGGTGAGAAGAATCCACACTCCCATTCCTGTCCCTATTCAGCTCTGGAGATGCTCCTCTCTCTTCCAGGGTCTGATATTTCTGTTTCCTCCATCCACAGCAAGGGGTAGGGTTGGTGGAGGGGGAGGAGTGAGGGTTATTATCTTCCAAGTGATTTTGGTTTTGTACTCTGAAATACAGACTGTTAAAAATCTTCTCTGGCAAAGGGCATTCAGGTTCAGGATCCTAAGACTTGGCTGCTTATAGGGAAGGGGACGAGGGAAAAGGCTTTTAATTCTTTCTGGAATCCTAGGGCAATGTGAGAGTTTAGAAATATGTCCACAAGTCTGCTGACACTCCTTCCAACAAATGGAGCCTAATGCCCCGCCCCCCATCCTCTGAGTGTGGGCTGGACTTACTGACTTTATTCTAATGAAGGGAATGTGGCAGAAATGATGGTGTGTGATGGTATAGGTCGTAAAAACTGTTTGGTTTCCCTCTTGCTCTCAATGGGGGAAGTCAGCCATCATGTCACGAGGACACTCACGCAGCCCAAGAGGTCCATGTGGGAGGAACTTAGACCTCCTGCCAATAACCATATGAGGCGCCATCTTGGAAGCAGATCCTCCAGCCCCAGTTGAGCCTTTGGATTGACTGCATCCCCGTCCAACATCTTAACTGTAACCTCACGAGAGAGCTTGAGCTAGACCCACCCAGCTCAGCTGCCCCTGGATTCCTGATCTGTAGAAACTGTGTGAGATAATAAAAATGTATATTGATGTTTTAAGCCACGAAGTTTTCAGGATAAGTTGTTACACAATAGATAATAAATATGATTAACAGTGAAGAAAAGACACAAATTGATATATGAATAAGTAACATTGTGTGTGTGTGTGTGTGTGTGTGTGCATGCTGAGAAAGTGCTAGATTGTGTTCACTTATTCAGCATCTATTTATTAAAGCCCAAAGCCAGGCATGGGTGGTTGAAGGTGGGCAGACCACAGACCCACTGTCTAGGAGGTCCAGTCTGGAGGGAGCAGGCAATTACAATGCAGGGTGTTAACAGACAGGAGAGGCCAGGAAGCTGTGGCAGCCAAGAGAAGGGGCCTATGACCTGACCCAACTTTGAGGCCAAGGAAGGTTTCCTAGTGGTGGTGACAGCTATTGTGAGACTCCAAGGATGAGTAGGAATCAGCCAGGTGAAAAGGAGCTTGGGGAAGAGTGTACCAGGCAGAGGCACTGCTTAGCAGAGGGCTGCTGGTGAGAGAGTAGGTTGCCTTTCAGTAGTGCAAATCAGTTTGGTGTGGTCAAAGCTTAGGAGTGTGTGTGTGCTTGCACATGTGTGTGCAAGGGAGAAGGATGGGCAGGGAGGATTGTGACCGAAGGTAAACAAACTTAAGGAAGAAGAGAAAAACCAGCTCAAATCTTAGCTTAGCATGTCCCAGGTGTGTGAGTTTGGACAGGTCACCTCACCTGTCTGAGCTTTGGTCTCCTGGTTTCTAAAATGGGAATTCATTCAATAACTCATTTAACAATGATCTAACTCTAGGCCAGGCTCCAGGCTAAGCCTGGGACGATGATGATGATAACCAGAGCAGCAAACTGTGCTCTCCAGGAGCTTAGAGCCAAGTGTAGACCAAATGTGTGTAGTGTCCTTGCTCTGTGCTGGGCCTCAGTCAGCGCTCAGCCCTTTGGCCAACATCCTCCTGGTGCTGTCTTCTCCCTCTTTCATCTCCAGGGCCTAGGACAGGCCTTGGGGGTGTCATTAATATGCCTGAGCATCGCGTAATGGCTGTGCTTTGAGTTCAAAAGGGCCCTGTGCTCTGAGTCTGGTTATAAATCTCGGCTCTGGGGTCAACTGCCTGGGTTGAAATTTCACTAGCGTTTATTGGCCAGATGTGTGACCTAGAGCCAGTTGCCTCTTCATCTCTCTCAGCCCCGTTTCTTTATCTGCGAGGCTGACCTCGCAGATATTTTGCGTTCAGTTTCAGACCACGGCAATAAAGCAAATACCACAGTAAAGCAAGTTACATGTGCATATACAAGTTATGTTTACACTATCCTGTAGTCTGTTAAGTGGGCAAAGCATTATGTCTAAAAACCCCAATGTACATACCTTTATTAAAAAATACGTGATTGGGGGGCTTCCCTGGTGGCGCAGTGGTTGAGAGTCCGCCTGCCGATGCAGGGGACGCGGGTTCGTGCCCCGGTCCGGGAGGATCCCACATGCCGCGGAGCTGTTGGGCCCGTGAGCCATGGCCTCTGAGCCTGCGCGTCCGGAGCCTGTGCTCCGCAACGGGAGAGGCCACAACAGTGAGAGGCCCGCGTACCGCAAAAACAAAACAAAACAAAAAAATTACATGATTGCTAAATAATGCTACCCATCATCTGAGCCTTCAGTGAGTTGTCGTAGTCACACCAAAGATCACTGATCACAGATCATCATAACAAATATGATAATAATGAACAAGTTTGAAATATTGTGAAAATTACCAAAATGTGACACAGAGACATGAAATGAGCAAATGCTGTTAGAAAAATGGAGTTGATAGACCTGCTCGACGCAGGGTTGCCACAAACCTTCAATTTGTAAAAAAACGCACTCTCTGTGAAACTCCGTAAAGCAAAGTGCAATAAAAAGAGGTATGCCTGTATAAAAATGGGGCTGTGTAATAACATCTACGTCAAAAGGTTTCTGCGAGGATTCAGTGCGGTAACACAAGCCCTTAGACGCTCTGTGACTGCTCAGTAGGTGAACCTTTGTGAATATTTGTTAGCTGTATACCTTGATGCGTATAGGATCCTGGTTACATGCTGGGACTCTGGAGCCTGATTGCTGGGTTCAAATCGCAGTTCTGTTACTTAACAGCTGTATGAACTTGGGCGAACATTTGTTTCTCTTTGCCTCTCAGCCTCCTCATCTGCAAAATGGGAATTATATGAGAAGCTACCTCAGAAGGCTGCTGTAATTGTCAAACGAGTGAATGACAAATCCTGAGTGAATGTACGTGAAGCACTTAGTACAGTGCCTGGCAATCAGCAAATGTTACCTAAGTGTAAGCTATTATTTTTCATGATGCTACCTTATTCTTTACAGTTTGCAAGGAGTGGGTAGGTGCCAACAGGAGAAACGAGCTACGTTCTCGAGGCAGCAGAACGGAGGACTCTTTATCAACTCTTAGAGGGCAGCAGCACAAAGAAAGGAGCCCCTTGTGTCTATCCCCATGGAGTGATCCAGGCTATGCTCTGCAGGGCCGCCCCTCTTGTGGTCCAGGGAAGCCAGAATGCATTGCTGCACAGAGCCCATCCAGCTCCCACCAGCCTCCCCTCCACCCGGTACCAGGGACTCAGGGGTGATGCAAGCGCTGGGTCAGCAGGACTTGGGGGTGAGCTGGGGAGAATGGGAGCCTGCCATTCTCTCTCTTGCCCCCCCCACCCCGACATCAGTGGGCTGGTGATGTAGACAAACCCTCAGCTTAATTGGCAAATGGATTCTCGAGGGATAATTCTGTAGACATGTACCACGGAAGGGTCTGCAGGCTGCAATGACCAGCTCGGCCTGCTCAATGTATTTACCCAAAAATAAGGTTGTTGATTCCACAGATAATTTTTCTTTTTCCCCTTTCCATCAGCCTATTAACGTGAGTTTTATGTAACAGGACAAATAGATTATGGTGTAAAGTCTTTTGAAAATCCCTTGTGAATGCTGTAATAATGCTTTAATGTATAATCCCCTTAATCCTGTCAAACTTCCAAAAGAATTTCAGGAAATGCTGACAGAAGATCTCGCTCCCAGCGCTGGCAGCCTCGGCTGCATGTGGCGACTGCTGCTTTTAACCTTTTTGTGGGTGGAGAGGCGGCCGTCTTAGCAATGGGTGCAGAGTTGTGAGCCCACACTGGAGAGTGTGGGAATATATGGAATGGAGGCTGATTGCAGCTCAGGGGAAGGAAAGACAGACAAAAGAAAGAAAAAGCCTCCGGGGGTGTAAAACACAGAGCTGGATGTGGCTGAGCGAGGAGTCAGTGGCGCCAGGCATTTGTTGATTTCTCTGCCTCTCTTTGTCTCTCTTTGTTTCTGTCTCTCTGTCTCTGTCTTGCTCTGCAGGGCACTGAGCTGAGCACTTTGTCATCTCCATGACAGCCCTGTGAGGTGGGTCATGTTACTCTCCCTATGTTCCAGATGTAAATATGCCCCCTTTGCAAGGACATCTAATTGGAATAGAGGCCCACTCTATTCCAGTATGACTCTGTTTAAAATATTTTATTTTATTGAAGTATAGTTGATTTACAATGTTGTGTTAGTTTATGGTGTACAGCAAAGTGATACATTATATATTTATACATATATATGTATATATATTTTATGTATAGCTATATTATACATGGATACATAAAATATATATGCATATTCTTTTTTATATTCTTTTCCATTATTGTTTATTACAGGAGATTGAATATAGTTCTCTGTGCTATACAGTAGGACTTTGTTTATCTATTTTATACATAGTAGTTTGTATCTGCTAATCCCAAATTCCTAATTTATCTCTCCCTGACCCCCATTCCCCTTTGGTAACCATAAGTTTGTTTTCTATGTCTGCAAGTCTGTTTCTGTTTTGTAAATAAGTTCATTTGTGTCTTATGTTAGATTCCACATATAAGCAATATCATATGATATTTGTCTTTCTCTGACTTACTTAGTATGAGAATCTTTAGGCCCATCCATGTTGCTGCAAATGGCATTACTTCATTCTTTTTATGGCTGAGTAATATTCCATTGTATATATAATCATTCATCTGTTGATGGACACTTAAGTTGCTTCCATGTCCTGGCTACTGTAAATAGTGCTGCTATGAACATTGGGGTGCGTGTATCCTTTCGAATTAGAGTTTTCTCCGTAGTCTGACTCCATTTTAACTTGACTAAGGGCTTGTCTACCCTGGCAAGTGGCAGAGGTTATGTTCAAAGCTCTGTCTGACCCAGAGGCCCAAGCTACCTTCTTTTACGTGGGCCAAGAGTCAGCAAATGTTTTCTTTAAAAGGCCAGAGAGTAACTATTTTTGCCTTCATGGGCCACATGGTATCTATTGCAAGCACACAACTCTGCCTTTTGGGGTGAAAGTGGCCACATGCAAAATACATAAACAGATGGGCGTGGCTATGTGCCAGTAAAACTTTATTAACAAACCAGGAAGTGGGTTGGGTGTGGTCTCCAGGCTGTGGTTGGTCCATCCCTATAATAGCAGATAGTGGGGGCCAGTGGGACTCCGATAATGTGTTTGATGGTGAGTCTGAGAGTCAGGCAGATAGACTTTGTGTCATCTGCCCCCCTTGGGCAGGACATCCTTCCGGCCGCAGGGGCCTTCATCTTGTGACACCAGAGGGAAAACTGGATGAAACTCAAGTGGTGGTTGGACTCGGGTCCTACTTTTTCTTGGGCTCTGGGGGCAGGTGGATAGGACCTGGCTTGGGCTGCTACGTTGACTAGAGTACCTAAGTGGAGCCCGCCTTGCTGTGTGGCCCTGGGAAAGACTTTTCCCTCTCTGGGCCTCAGCGCCCTCATTAGTGAGGGGAGACACCTGGCCTTGCTCGTTTTTACAGTCCGTCCGGGTTTGAGAGCTTACAACTGTCTGAACAACTGCCCCCAACTTTCAGTCAACTCAATTCAAGGCAGTATCTGCTAGACCCCATGCAATGGCCCCTCTCCGACGGCTGGCTCTGCTTTTGTTTCTCCAGGATGCTTTATGTCAGAAACTACAATAGGAACTGCTGGCAGCATTGAACACTCGCCCTTTGGGGATGATTTCCTTGGACACCCAGGCTGGGAACCTGTGACACAGCCTCCATGCCTTCCCCCTATTCACATCCAGGCACCAGGCCATAGGATTATCTCGTCTCTCAGTGTCTTTGGACTCTCTCCCCACAGCTCCCAGTTTTTTTCAAAGCACAGATTTGACAACCCCTCTTTCTTTCTTTCTTCCTTCCTTCCTTCCTTCCTTCCTTTCTTCCTTCCTTCCTTCCTTCCTTCCTTTCTCTCTTTCTTTCTTTCCTTTCTTTCTTTCTTCAGACATATAGACATGCATTTGCAGGTCTGATCTGTATCCAAACACTCTTGGAGTGCTTACTACTTGTTAGACACTGTGCTAGGGGCTGGGACCCACTGGTTGACAAAATGGACACAGTCTCTTCCCTGGAGCTTCAGTCTAATGGGTAGACAGATACAAATCAAATAAAGGTACAAATATGCAATAAAAAACTATGGAAAGGCAAAGTATAAGGAGGTCCAAGACCTTATAAAAAGTAGGTTCAGACCTGACCCTGGGAGGGTCAACAAAGGCTTCCTTCAAGAAGTCTCCCTGGTGTTGAACTCTGAAGAGTGGGTAGAGTGAAGTGTTTGAAGAGGGATGCAGCAGGGGAAAGGGCATTTCAGTGAACAGGAACAGCATATGCAAAGGCTCTGAAAAGAAGAGCTTAGCATGTTTGCAAACCTGAAAGAGTTTCAGTATGTCTGGAGCTCGGAGTGGTGAGAACCAGACTGGGGAGGTGAGTGGCAAGGAGTCCAAAGAGGCTGGTCTACCTTTTGTGCCCAATGGAAAACCATTGAAGGGGTTTAGGGAGGGGAGGGAACAGATGATCATATGGGCATTCTGAAGAGGCCACTCTGACTGCAGCCTGGACCACAGGTGGGGGAGCAGACGTGGATATTGGGAGGTCAGTTTGGAGGATTTTGCCCTGTGAAAGATGATGGTAGCTTAGACTATCAGGTGGTAGTGGTGAAGACATTGAGAAATGGATGGATTTAAGGAGGTGAAGTCAAATCACCAAGTCTTGTGTGGGGCTGCAAGTGGGGGATGAAGGAGAGGTGTCAAGAAGCCACCTAGGTTTCCAGTTTGCAAGGAAGGTGGCAGAAGGTGGCAGTGGGACACAGTAGCTATGGGATTAGATTCCAGAGACAGCTCTACCATTGGGTGATCTTGGGCAAGGCATTTGTTTCTTTTATGTGAAAAATGGAACCACGATTGGTACCTACCCCATGGATGTGTGGATTAAGTGAATTGGCCCAGGTTGACACTTGGAAAAGTGCTTGGCATTTAGCACTTAATCATTTTTGTTTTTATGGTGATACCCCTCATTGAATAAATATATATATGTATATATATATATTTTTGCGGTACGCGGGCCTCTCACTGTTGTGGCCTCTCCCGTTGTGGAGCACAGGCTCCAGATGCACACGCTCAGCGGCCGTGGCTCACGGGCCCAGCCGCTCCGTGGCATGTGGGATCTTCCCGGACTGGTGTACGAACCCGAACCCATGTCCCCTGCATCGGCAGGCGGACTCTCAACCACTGCGCCACCAGGGAAGCCCAAGGACGCATATTTTTTGATAAAGATCATATGCTGGACTTTGAACTTGTTTTAGTGCTCAGATATCCTAGTGGAAATCTGGAGTAGGCAGCTGGAGATATGGCTCTGTTTCTCACAAGAGCAGGCTGGGCTGGAGATTTAAACCTGGCAGTCATATTTTCTTCCCATGGAGTATAAGAAGGAGCAGTTATACTAATTGCATTTAGGGTTCAGGCTTTTGCATGGTTTTTTTTTGGCTTTTAGAATGTCTGTTGAATGAGGCAACTTTGTGCTGGTCAGCAAATTATGGGCAGAGCGATGTGTGGATTTCTACTAATAATCATACTCTCTTTCCCAAAGTAAGAGGAACCATCCAGTGAGAGATTGTCCTTGACTTTTGATATAGGAGCCTCGGGCCCTTGTTCAGAAGAAGCTTGTCTTCTCCTGAGGGACATAGCTATGGTAAAGGTGGCGGCGGGGTCACCCTAAGGGGGTTGGCCTCAGAGCATAGAGTTTCTATGATGCCTGATTTCATGGTGGAGTAGAGACCCAACTCAACTCGGCATCTTCCCCCAGAAGAATAAGCCAGACAACCCAACATGGGTCCAGTAGAGTCAAGTAATGGTTTGGGAGGGCAAATTAACATCATATCCAACACCAGCCACAACAGTCATATGGAATATGCCACATAGCAGTTGCATTCTGCCTTGAGGATGGGAGACGGGCACCATTTCTGTCTTGTCGTTTCTCCTCCTTTTTCTTTTTTTTTTTTCCTGTCTACAGATAGATGTCTTTTCAAACAGATACTTCTGTTTTACTTTTTTCAGTGTCTGATATTGCATGTTCAGTTTTGACTGCACTGTATGAGTGGAACAGGAAGGATTTATAACCGTGGTCCTTAATTTCCCAAAGAGATTCAGAAGCTACTGATCAAATGATCCTTAGTTACCATGTGGCATGAAGTGCCGTGCCTAAACCATAGCTGGCACACAAAATTGTTGAGTGTTTCGTTTGAAGGAATGTTTTGAATGAAGTAATCAATAGATCTAAAATTACCTATTGCCCAATAAAGAAATCCATTACAATAGTCCAAAGAGATTATTACCTAGGTTTCTCTTGAATGCCTCTAAGTGACCAAGAGCTTCCTATCCACAGGGTTTCCCAATCCAATTTCAAATCACTCTGGTGGTTAAGAAGTTCTTTCCCTACATCAAGCAGAACTTGTCCTATAAGCTTGACTTCGTGGTTTAACACTCTGGAGCCACACAAACCTAGTCTGTCCTTTCTGCTCCCGGAAAGAGCTTCAGAGATTGGAAGTCAAAAAGTCAATGATCAGGCTTATTGTGACTTGTCAGTTTTAAGAGAACATGATTATGGAATCTTGAACCATATTGATTATGATTTGTAGTTGGAGAGAGAGAGAGAGAGAGAGCAGAAAATGCATAAAAATATGGACAAAGTGATCAAAAGATGCTAGAGTTAGTTACCAGTGATGTCCAAAGTGTGATTGATCCACCTCAAAATTGACTCCAGGCAAGAGTGTTTACAAAGAAATCAACAGATCCTTTAAATTTTATTTTTATTGTAATTCTTATTGAGAGGTTGGGTCTGTAGAAAGGCAAAATCATCTCCAACCAAAATATCTGTTTTGCTAAATTCCATTCAGAGATGGAAAATATATTTCCTTATGTTGTCTCATCCTATTTCTCTGCCCCTGGTAGATATCACCAAGCCCTTATGATACTCTTCTCTACTTAGCCTGGATGTGAATCTTTCTCAGCATAAAACTCCAGATGGCCATGGCTAATGGAGCTATATTAGTATGTGTCTTGTTATGGCTACAATAATAATGCCATATAACAGGCAGCTGTAAAATTTTGGTGGCATATAAGACTTTATTGCTTATGTGCTGGGATGGTTGAAGTTTGGCTGATCTTGGTTGGGCTTGGCTGGTGCTTGCTGGGCTGTCTCATGCATCTGTGGTTGGTTGGAGTCTCTGCTTTATTTGGGCTGGGCTGAGTCTGCTTCGCTGGGGCAGCTCTGCTTCCAGGACCTCTCATCCTTCTTGTGGAGCCAGCAGGATTGCCTGAGCATATCCTCATAAGAATGGCAGAGGTCTCAGAGTGAGTGGAAATACGCAAATCTTCTTGAGGACTAAGTTCTGAATGGGCACACTGTTACATGGACTTCATTCTAAGAAATTCGCATAGCTGGGCTCAGATTCAAGGGACAGAAAATAGACTCCACCTCTACAGTGAGAGGGCCTACAAAGTCATATGTCACGGTGTGTAGATAAAGGGAATGGTGAAAAATTGGAGCTCTTAATGTCGTCTCTACAATGTGTGAGATGAATCTTAATCGCTATGTTCTACATGCTAATTACAAGGTTTATTTACCTGTATTAATATATACACTCTCAAATGGCAGTTTGCATACCCTGATTCCGAAATAGGAAAGGGTCACTGCCAAAATACACATTTCCTCCACTTAGCTCCCAGTACTTTGGCTCACTTCATCAGGGGCAATAAGCTTTCATTCCATAGATACAGCTGAGGCCTAACATGCAAGTATCCTCAGGATGGGGGCTATGGAGTCAACGATTCTCAAGTTGAACCCCTGATTCATCACCACCATCATTGCAATCATCATTGAGGCTGCTTACTGAGCATTTACTCTGCACCAGGCACCTCACATCCAGTGAATCTCATTCTGTAGGATAATCCAGCGAGGTAGGTTTACGTGCATCATTTTGTAAATGAGGACACTTGGGTTAAAGGAGGTGCCATGACTTACCCAGGACACTCAATGACATAAGAGCCATCCCTGAGACAGGCTTGATTGGGGTCCATGAGGAGAGATCTTCTGACAACCCCTTCCGGGTTCTATAGCTCTGCTCTGCTCACCTCTCAGGTCTGGTAGGGCTCCCTGTACCACCTTTTATTCCTCCATGGCTGCCCTGGGGGCTCTGCCTCCTTTTCTCCTTGAGCTTCTCTTTCTTTTCTACTTTCTTTCCCCCAGAGCTTGGCCATCCTCTCAACCCCCCACTCCCTGATGTTCTCTCACTGTTTGTCAGTGGAGAGGGACAAAAGTAATATCCATCAGGAAGTGGCAAATGGGATTTCACTGAATTGTTCCAGTCAGAGAACTTGGTCAGTGGTTCTTCATGCCCGTTGAGAGGGTTCCTTAAAGGAACTTGGAACAAGCAACTTTGGAGGAGGAGTATCCCCCGTGGGAGGGGACTCTGGTGAGGTGGGAGAGGCGGGGGCTGCTCCTCATTTGGGTTATCCTCTGCGGAGGGGGAGGAGGGCAAGGAAGGTTGTTGGGGTCCCGATGCACCACAGGCTTTAGTGAACAGCTCTTCTGTTTTCTTAACCCATATCATCTTCACTCCTTAGGGTTTAAACATGCACCCAAGAGGCTGGTCTTAACCAATCACAGCCATCAATGTATATGCAGAATCACTACTCTCTGAGAACCAGGGCTTTGTTTAGTTGATAATCCTGGGTCCTTCTTTCTCTAAGACGAGTCCTCTCCCAGGAGTGTCCCCAACCCCAGCCTTCCCCTTCACTAGACCTCTCTTCAGTCCTCAAACTCACTCAGTCAAGTATAACCCCCTACTGTGGTCTCAGAAAGGGCAAATATCAGAGTCAGAGGGGTCCCAAGGAGTCATCCGGTGGTACCTTTGCAGATGGGGAAACCCAGCACAGCTCTGAACAGGGGCTCCTTCTCATCTCTTCCCTGATGTGAAGGCTGGGAGGGCATCATCAGGAACAGTTTACCACAGAGGCTGGGAACGTTTGAACCAGGGTCTGGCCCAGGCTACCAAGGAAGGAGAAGGAGGATGTATTAGTTAGAGTTGTCTGCTGTGAGAAACAATCCTCAGATCTCAGAGGCTTCACACAAAAGCTTAGTTCTTGCTTCCGTAAAGCCCACTCTGGCTCTTATTGGTCAGGTGGGCTCTGCTGAGCCCTCTTCTTCCAGCAAAGATGCAGAGACTTAAGTTTTTTCCACCCAGTGGTTGCTTCAGGCCTTGAAGTTCTCCACCAGGTCACCTGCCAGCAGACATGGGAGAGGGACAGAGGGGAGGATGGCTTGGCAAACTTTAGGGTCAAACCTGGAAGATGTAAACATCATTTCTGCCCATATCCTATTGGCCAGAAGAAGTCACACAGTCCCACCTAGAAGAAAAGAAGCTTGGAAATTGTAGTTTAGCAGCATTCTCGGGAGGAAAAGGAGAAACTGGGGGAGCATTTTGCCAATCTCTGCTTCAGAGGGTTTGAAGCAGGATTCAGGAGCCAAGGTGTCAGAGTGTATGGTAGATTGGATAACTGAAACCAATTACACATGCATATTTTTTACCGTGTGACTTTGTAGTATCTCCTACTGTAATTTGCATAATATACTTCTCTATCCAATATTGATTTTTGGTCTTGGCCATGTGATTTGCATTGTTCAATGGAATGCTGGTGAACGTGATATGAATAGAGGCTTTAAATGTTCTTGCATGATTTGAGTTGGCCTCTTACTCTCCTGTAATCCACTATTGCAAAGAATGGGTAGCCTCTGGTTCCAGGATGAAGACATATGTGACATACGTGAACTCAACCCACAGGGTGGCATCAAGCCCAACTGAGGCCAGATATCCCAGCTGAACACTTGGTTACCTACAAGGGTTGTAAGCCACTAGCATTAAAAAAATTTTTTGTTTGTTTTCCTAGAAGCAGCTGCTTTTTAAAAAATTTTATTGAAGGATAGTTGATTTACAATGTTGCGTTAATTTCTTCTGTACAGCAAAGTGACTCAGTTATATGTGTATTCTTTTCCATTATGTTTTGTCACAAAATGTTGAATATGTCAATAGTTCCCTGTGCTATACAGTATGACCTTGTTTATCCATCCTATATCTAATAGTTTGCCTCTGCTAATCCCGAACTCCTATTCCTTCCCTCCCCTCCCCCCCTCCCCCTTGGTAACCACAAGTCTGTTCTCTATATCTGTGAGTCTGTTTTTGTTTCATAGATACATTAATTTGTATCATACTTTAGATTCCATGTACGTGATATCATATAGTATTTGTCTTTCTCTTTCTGACTTACTTCATTCTGTATGACAGACTCTAGGTCCATCCACCTGTTGTGATCATTTTTATCCTACACAACTTCCTTTGCTCTGTGCATGATTCATTGGGGAACTGGATTGATTTAAAGGGTGCAGGTAAGCTTTGGCAGATCTGGGACTAGAATGCAGGTCTCTCTGTTTCTAGACTGGTATTCTTCTCTGCTCCCTACACCATCCCCTCCCACTGTGCCATTCCAGAGCACAATCTACATGGCAGGCTTGGAAGCCTGCCTCCCTGCCTGAGAGGATTAACCAGCAATCCATGCCCCAGCCTCCCATTTACCCACCAATGGATGGAAACATGCTCCCTTGGTGTCTAACACTTCAGCTAGCATTTCATTTTAACTTTTCTGTGCGTGCTGTCTGGCGTCCCCAAATTGGCCTTTGTGGGGAAATAGATAACAGCTCATGCATGCAAGGCACATATTCCTTCCATAGGACATTAGGCTGGCTATTGAAGTGACTCTGGTTGGAAAGGAAAGTTCTATCTGTAACTGAGGCAAGCACAAATGAATTGATGCTTTCATATGTGTATTGGGGTAGATAATGTTATTTCTCCCCCTCCCTGTGTCTCCAGCTCTTGGCAGCCCTTCTCTCTCCTAAGATCTGTCTGCACCAGTAACTTTCTTTCAGGAATTCTTATTCATTCATACACTGAAAATGAGGAAAGAGGGGGTAACTCTCTTCTTCGACTGCTGTGGTCTAATCCAGAGGCCCCTGGTCTGAAGTCAGGAGACCTACATCCTGGTCTAAGTTCATCCAGGGCCTCCTTGAGTGAAAAGCACAAGTCAGTTTTTTTCTTCAGGTTGTTGTTTTCCCAATATATTGGGTGTCCTATGTTAATGCCGCCCTTAAAGGAGTAATGAGGGACACGGCATGGACATCCATGAGGTACCTTCAATACGCCCAGCACGTAACGTTCATGATCTCATTGAATACTCACAACGACATTATGATCTCTTTTTCTATGCAAGGAACCGGGTTCAGAAAGGGAAGGTAACTCACCTGAAGTCACAGAGCTTGGGAGGATTCAATACCATATATTTCCCACACCACTGGAGCGATGAGATGTTGAGATTGTAACTGTGTCACAGGAGTTGAGGTATGACTTTAGGGTAATATTCCCGGGAAATCAGGTGCAAGGTAGGATAGGGAAGACCCAGAATAATATTAATGAGAACAGAATATCTTCACTGCTTCACAGTATTGATAGAGCTTTTCCTCATTCATTTTTCTGATTTGAGCTTCACACATTATCCAGTTGAGGAAACTGAGGCTTATAGAGACTGACTTCTGGAATCTATATAAGTATACACAGACAGTTAGTGATAAAGTTGGAATTCAAATTCATGTGTCTGACCCTCCAGCCCAGTGCTCTTAGCCACAGTTCACAGAGTCAGAGTTCCTCAGAAGAGGTTTGTGTGATGATGAAGAAGAAGAAGAAGAAGAAGTTGTTGATGGTGATGGTGGTGATGCTGATGATGGTGATGGTGGCAACAACATCAGTGATGATGATTGTAATGTTGCAAATAATGATGTAATAATGATGAAGGTGAGTAAGATGGTGTTGATGATAGCGATGGTGAATCTCACTTGAATCTAGGTCCAGGGCTAGCCCAGGGCACTGTGGACAAGAGGCATCTTTCAGGTAGCTCCTTAAATGATCAATGGTCTATGGCCTGAATTTATCTTTCCAGCTTCATCTCTACTCATCTTTCCCAACCCTCTGCTTTAGAGGAGTTGGCTTGCTCTCTTAAAACACATAGTGCCAAGTCCAGATGCTCTCTGACCACCCTCAGTAGGAAGCAACCCTGCAGAGACCTTGATCTTGGACTTCTAGCCTCCTGAGCTGTGAGACTAAATTTCTGTTGTTTAAGCAACCCAGCTTGTGGTACTTTGTTAAGGCAGCCCTAGCAAACGAATGAAACCACATGTGGCTGTTTAAATTTAAATTAATCAACATTAAACATTTAATTCCTCAGTCATACTAGTCACCTTTCAACAGCTTAACGGCTATATGCAGCTATTAAGGCTGGTGGCTACTGTATTAAAAATGCAGATAGAAGAGTTCCAGCATCACAGAAATTTCTCTTGGGTGGTGTTGGGCTGGAGTGATCATTCTGAACCCTGACTGCATATTAGGCTATCCAAGGAGATTTAAGAAAATCAAATGCTTTATTTTGAGATGGAGATTCACATAAAGTTACAAGAAATAATACAGAGAGATCCTGTGTACCCTTTACCAACTTTCCCCCAATGGCACCATCTCTACTATGTTAGTCAAAGATCACAACTAACGTACTGACATTGATCTACTCAGATCGGAACACTTTATTGCCACAAGGATTCCTTCTGGTACCACCCCCACCCCACCCCCGTTTTAGCGACTCTCAACTCTCCTGGGTGAAAAAGAGAGGAGAGACATATTCCAGGTACAGCGAATGACATGTAAATGACCAGAGGAAAAAGAGAACTTGCTGGGTTCTGAAATTAATCCACCATAAACGAAGCATGAGAGGGGGGAAGGTGGCAGAATTATTTCCCTGAGAGCTGGACTAATTTGGATCAAGATAACACTTTCCCTACTGCCCAGAAGAAAGCCACAAGCAGAAAGAGAAGTATTCTATCTTAGAAAAAATGTGTAAGCATTGCATTCACTGGGTCCCTGGTTCACTTAGAAAAGTTTGTTGGTTGGCAACTCCTTGTAGCTAAAAAATCTTGTAATGTGATAAATCAATTGCTTTCTGCTTGGAGGAGTTTATCACCGATTGGGCAGAAAGGGAAGCCATTGGAGTTGCTGAAGTCATTCCCGTACTTGGAGATGTCTTAAGTGGAAGGGTTGAACACAAGGGATCCTCTCCCTTCCTGCCCTGGAAGTTTTCCTCCTATGATCTCACTTCCCAGAGGGAAGAAAAAGCAGAGAAATGGGCTGAGAATCCCATTTATATTCATTAACACCCTAAAGATGAAAAATACCTTTCCATTATCCCTGGGATAATTCAAGCCCATTGCATAGGAAAATGTTATATATTTTTGTCATGGCAATCTCGGGGGCAAGAGATTACACCGTAGAGCAAACCAACGGTGTCCTGCTGGGAACTTTCCAGGCTCATTCATGAGTCGGGTTTCAGGACGAATATTAAGGCATTTAGAGAATAGTCTTTCCAAACTGATCCCCAGAGAAGTATCAGGTTCCCTAGATTAGCTGAGGAAACTAGAGACACTCAAAGAGGCAAGGGAGGGGCTTCTTCGCCCTGAAGCACACCCTTAGTTTCCTGAAAGCCACTGGATAATAATGAAATATACTGAACATGTATTGAATTCTTACTCTGTGCTAAGAACTGTGCTAACCTAACCATCCAGGCCTCCATTTCATCTTTGCTGCTGGATTTATCTATTTAAAATATTTTTTGGGAATTGAGGTGCAACATATACAATATATACGGTAAGGTGTACTTATTGGATCAATGTCAAGTGTACACTTTAGTGAGTGTTTATATAAGTGTACTCCATATGACCACCACCCAGATTGACACATAGAATATTCCCAGAACTCCAAAGGTTCCTTTGGCCCTTCCAAGGGAATTATTCTTCTGACTTTAATCACCTTATCTTAGTTTTGCATTTCTGAAATTCATGTAAATGGACTTGTCCAAAATTACCCCATCAAGAAGTGGTGGAGTGGAGACTCAGGGCTAGGTCTTTCTAATGACAAAGATAGAATCCTTACCTACTGGTCCCAAGGGTGAGAAGACCCTCCTGAAATAAGGATGAGGTGCACCTATTAAGCTGGGGAAATTTGAGAGTTCAACGAAGTAGGAGTCTATATTAGTTTCCCAAGGCTGCCGTAACAAGTTACCACAAACTTGTGCTTAAAACAACTGAATTTATTCTCTCCCAGTTCTGCAGTTCAGACATCTGAATCGGGGTGTTGGCAGGACCACCTTACCTCTGAAGACTTTGGGGGAAAATCTTTCCTTGCCTTTTCCAGTTTCTGGAAGCCCCAGGCGTTGCTTGGCTTGTGGCAGCATCACTCCAATCTCTGTCTGTTTTCACATGGGCTTCTCTTCTGTCTGTCTCTTCCTCTTCTGTCTCTTATAAGGATAGGTGTCATTGGACTTAGCAGGAAGATCTCACCTTGAACTCCTTAATTACATCTGCAAAGACCCTTTGTCCAAATAAGCTCACGTTCACAGTTTCCAGGTGGATACATCTTTTGGGGGGCCACCATTCAACCCACAATGGAGTTGACAGGCAGTCCTGGGCTTGAATCCTGAGGCAGTCACCTGGTAGCCTGGTGATACTGGAGAACGTGGTACATCTCTCTGAACCTTGATTGTACTAGTGGTGATACGGGGATGCTAATACGTCACTCAGAGATCCCCATGAGATGCCGTGATTCGATGAATGGAAATCCCCGGTCCCAACCTGGCACATACGGATGACTAACAACTGCTTTTATTTTTACCATCACTAAAGACAGCTTTCTGAAATGCGCCTGCTTCTCAGTCAACTCTAAAGGTCTTTACTGGGGACTACCGATAAAGTGGGTCCAATAGGGTGCTGAGTAATCAGGTTGGTAGTGGTAGAAGAAATGAAAAATTCTACCCCAGTTAGAGTCACACCCAGTACTGTGGGAAGGACATATCCACATGGACATATTAGAATTGCATTTTTCAAACTGTAGATTGAGATCCTTTAGCGATCATGAAATCAGTGTAGCAGGTCTCCAACCAGGATAGAATCGAACAGAAATTACGAGATGTAGTAGTGTAGTGGATCTGCCTGGATTTGATTCTTGGCTCTACCATTTTCTGGCTCTGGGACTGTGGGCAAATTATGCAAGAGAATCTGAGCCTCACTTTCTTCATCTATGAAATAGGTATAATTATAGCAGTCACTTAGTAGGGATAAGTTATTATTTATAAAAAGTTTAGATTATAGGGCATAGGAATTGCTCTAGGTGTTTGCAGTTATTATCACGTGCAGGAAGGATATTATTTTGTTTACACTCTGTGTTGTTATATCTATTTAAATAGACATATGCCTGCACAGGACCATGATGTAAAATATATTTCTTACTGTGAGTTTTGTGTTTCTTATTCTGATCACCCAGTCCATGCCTCGCAGTGGGCAATGTTCAGGATCTCACTGACTCTTTGACCTAGGCGGTCTGCACTGAGGCTCAGCGTGCGTTCAGAGCTTTGCCCTGCCTCTCTGTGGTGACAGCCATCTCTGTTCCAGTGGGTAGCACTGGAGCTGAGCCCGCCTCCTCTTGGCCCCAAGCTGGACAGTTGTTCCTTGGCTCTTCAGGGTTGGTGAGTCAGGCTGCAAAGTGGTTTTTTCATTTTGGGTTTGTCTGTTGGTGTACATACGCCTGTCCCCTCTGAGCCTTTGGTTGTTGTCATCTTTCCTTTTTCTTCCCACTAATAAAATCTAATCTAATTTCCAGTATATTTAACTGAAATTTTACTTCCAGGGTTGGGTCCTGCCAAATTGCCACTGGCTCTGGGGACCTCAGAGAGAGACTCAGTCTGGCAAATCGATCTCAAGCCAGGGAATTGCCCTAATATTCGAATAATAAAGGCACATCTTGAGCTTCCTGGGGATCGATACCCCTGAAGAGGGGAGACAAGGGCTGCTGCCCAGGCAGGATCAGCTCTGAGAGCAAGTTGCTCCCAGCTGGTATGGAATGATAACCAACCACAGACTGACAGTGGAGACAAATGTTGCCCTTCCCTGTGGACAGCCCCCATCTTCTCCATTCCAGAGCTGTTCTGTTTTCACAGACTACTAGAATATCAGGACAAGAGGAATCCTTGGGATTGGGCAGAAAGGTGTGTTCCCAGATTCTGCAGAAATGGGGCCGGGCTGTCCTAATAACTCACATTGCCACCTGTTGAATGCTGATGACATGCCATGCTCTGAGGAAGAGCCTTTAAGAACTTACACAAACGTTCATTAAGAAGTTATATAATCTCATTTAATAAAAGATGACATTGAGGCTCAGAGAGGTTCATTAACTTACTCAAGTTCACACAGCTGCCAAGAGCCAGAGTTGGTATTGGAACCCAGTGTTTCTGACTTTTGAGGTCTAAATGTGGTCTGTGGATTAGCTGGATTACCGTCACCCGGGGGCTTGTGAGGAATGTAGGACCCAGGCCCCTTTCCAGGCCTTGAATCATAATCTGCCTTTTAACAAGATCCCCACGTGGTATGTGGTACCTTAATGTTTGAGCTGCATGAATCTAAAGGATTTTCCTTCTCACAGAATTTGGCTGTTACTAAGTAAACAAACTCATGAACAAATTAACTAATGAACAAATAGACACAATTCAAGTTGGATTCCAGGGTCAAAGAATAATGTTCAGAAGCCACTTAATCTTCACAGTGGCATCACTCAGCTTCTGTTATTAGTGGGAGAGGAAAGTGGTTTCTTTTTCTGGAGTTGGATAGAAGATGCCTGGGGGTGCAAAGACTAGGGAGCAAATGTACTTCATTGCCCCACTTTGTTTCTGTCCCAGGGAGCCCAGATGCCGACTGACCATGAAGGGTTGGGACAGGAGAGAGCTTCCCCCAGGAGGTGGTGACATTGTCAGCAGTCATGCATCCTGTGTTCACGCGTGCCAAGCACCTGGCTGAGGGCTCTACATATGCAGTGGCCATGGTAAGAGTCCAAAGACCCAGAGGGACAAAAACTGAACTGTCACTTCCTTTCTTTTTTCCTACCTGAACCAAGCTTTTATTTTGAGCCCCCAGTTTGGTGAATGGCAGAAACCGAACCTCAGGCCCTTTGGGTACCACCTTGCCCCCAGGGTTATTTCCTAAGTTCCGGGGGCCTCTCAGGGCCTGGAGGCATTGCGGGACCTGAAGAGGGTATGGGTATCTGGTACCAGGTATGCTGTCATCTATCCACCTGCTGGTTGCCAGGATATCCTGGTTCCCACCCCACGGTCCCTGTGGGCTTGCGCTGGGTCCTCCTTCCTCTTGATGGCAAAGCCTCCTCTGATGGTCTTGTCAGTTACATCCTCACTGCTCTGGCCCCAGAAACTTTATGTAGTTCCTGAGCCACCTGGGAGCAAAGAATGCTGGGAGGTGGTCTCTGGCCCTTCTGCCCAGACCTGAGACAGTTCCTTCTGTGGAATGATTTTCTGAGGCGGTGAGGAGGGCCACAAGTCCCCTTTGCTCTCAGATCCCGGAACCTATCTGGAACTTATCACCCTCCCTTCTCCCCCACCCCACACGGAGACCTGGGCTATTGGGCAGGATGGACACTCTTTCTCAGGAAAGCCCCAAGTCTACTCACTCAGTGTTTCTCAGAAGTCTTCTCTCCTGCTTGGAAAACAGGAAGATTTGCTCTGAGTCAACAGTGTTTTCCCCAAGTCGATACTTACGTCCTAGCTTTCTTAGGGTCTAGGCTTTTCAGCCTTTCTCTGCATTCCTACCTGGTATCCTTTCCCTGCCGCAGCGAGAGCCTGGGGGACTAGCCACACTTCATCCTGGGTGGGAGGGCTCAGCATCGTGGGGGACAAGAAAAGTCCTTAGATTATATTCAAAGTATTATCTCATTTAATCCTGCAGGTCTGCAAGTGAGTTAATACTATGATTACTACTCCCATTTGGAAGATAGGGAAACTGAGCCCTAAAAGGGCAAAAGATTTGCCCAAGGGCAGAGTTGACAAAATTAACAAAGTTTACAAAATCTGGAGCTAAGACTCAAACTCAAGACTCTGACCCTTGTCTAGAGCCCAAGAATGTGAGCCAGATCATGGAGGTTTGAATCTTAGTGCAACCACAGCTGTGTGTCTTTGGCAAATTTCCTAACCTACCTGAGCCTCTGTTTCTTTATCTATAAAATAGAGATAATGGTGATGGGACCACCCTATGGAGGTGATCCATAGAAAGTCCTTACAGAAATTTCTAGCACATGTAATTGGTCAATAAAGTTCAGCTATTATTATTGATAATAATATTACTATTACTATAAAGTTCAGCTATTATTACTATTATTATTTTAAATTATATTGTCTTCTAACCCAATAGAACATAGCACCATTTATTGTCCTAAAACCTTAGAGTAACAAGATGTCAGAATTGAAAGAAAGGGACTTTGGAAATAACCCAATCTAACCTCCTTATTCCACAGATGGCAAAACTGAGGTTCAGAGAGGGAAAGAAGTTACCCAAGAACACACAGCTTAGTAACACAGTAGGTGGTGCCGTTAAAAAGGACTGCTTTGGGTGAAAGGTAAAGAGGAAATTTTGCAAAGGTTGAGTCGGAGATGCCTGGGGTCATTCAGTGGAGACATCTAGCCACAGTTGAACATACAAGTTTCAGCTCAGGGGAGAGATCTGGGCTAGAGCATGAGATCAGGGAGTTGCTGGCATATGGGAGGCCAACACCCCACGGGGTGGCTAACATCACCTCATGGAGGACTGAGGATTGGTAAGAAAGGAAGGTGGGCAGAGGAAAGGGAGAGCAGAGATGATGGCTGTTGAGGAGACTCCAGAAGGAAGAGATGGGGACACCAGCAGAAAGCCAGAGAGGAAGGAGCTGCCTCTTTCCATTGTAAGATGAATGAGCTTTGGGGAAGCCAGCTAGAGAAGGAAAGGAAAGGGAAGGAGGTTAAGTCAGGGAGCAACGTTTGGTCAGGTCTAAGTAGGGGCTTGGGCAGTGAGGTAACCCTCGCCCATGGTCCCGGTGAGGGTTAACAACATTTAAGCTGTCTGTTGGGGACCACAATGATGATTAATTTCATTGACCACCTTCAGTGCTTGGAATTATAATCGATTATCCACACCTATTTTTTTGGAAAACAAAAAAGAGCTTTATTGTAAATTGTCTTTGTTTCCTGCCATGGAATCAGAAATGAACCAGGTGACTGCTCCCCATTGGCCAGGCTTGGTCATACTCCCACATACTCAGCTGCTTCCTTAGAGGCTCAGACTCAGGGCTGGAAGAGGTCTTACAAGGTCAGTCATTTGGCTTCCCTTCCAGGGCAGCAATCTCTGTGCGACATTCCAGGCACATCAGCCTCCAGAATCTGCTTGCACACCGTGGTGGAGCCCACTGCCTCCTCAGACATCTATTCATGGTTTAGTAGCTGTGATTCTTATCTAGTTCTTCCTGACATTGACCCCTTTCTGAACTTTCCCCTGATTGACCTCCATCTTGCAGTCATAACTGAAGCATCTAATTCCCATCTCCAATTGACTTTCTTGTTTGAAAAGGTCTCTTGCGAGAGATGCATAAAGGCACAAACAAAAGGAATGCCCTGACGCCTGCCCTGCTTCCGCAGCCCCTGTCCTGAATCACCCCAGTTCACTTGCTTGCACCTCTCATTACTCTACCAGTCTCTTCATTGATGACTCTGTGCTCTTAGATTTCCAATCTTGGGTTTTATTGAGTTAATCATTAGTTTGAATCCTGGCTTCCTTACACACTAGCTGTATTCTCTGTGCAAATTTCCTACACTTTTTAAGCTCCATTTGGGAAAGGAAGATAATAATTGAACCAACCTCATAGAATTCTTGTAATGAGTAAATGAGACAGTGCATATAAAGTGTTCAACAACTGATGAACCCTCAAACAAGTTAGCTAGCTGTCATTGATTTATTTATTTTAATTCAATGAGCACTTACGGTGGTTACTATATACCAGCTACTGTTCTAAATATTTTGGAAATACTAACTCGTTTAGTTTTCATAATGACCCTGTGAGGTATAAACTTTATCATGCCCTTTCTACAGATGAGAAAACTGAGATGCAAAATAAATTCTTATGTACTGTACTAATATTTATTGTTCATGGTATCAGTTAGCTTTTGCTGTATCACAGACAACCACAGAACCTCAGTGGCATCTGCTAGGTTTGACTGATCTGGGTGGGGCTCCACTGGGTGATTCTGCTGGTCTCAGCTGGGCTCACTCGGGAGTCTACACTTTCACTGGGGACTCTGCTGTAGGGTGGGGCTGGCTGAGGGATCTTAGCTCTGCATCATGGGTCTCTCAGCCTCCTTCCGGGAGTAGTGGGTTCCCTCGGGAATATGCTGCTCCTGGTAGAGGCAGAAGCACAAGAGGAAGCAAGGTCAGTTGCACACATGCTTCTCAGGACAGTTTGTGGCATCTGCAAACATCCTGCAGTAGGCAGACTCCTAAGATGGTCCTCAGTGAACCTCACCTCTGGGCACTTGTATCCCAGGTAATTCCCTCCCCTGAGTATGGGCAGGACCTGTGACTTGCTTCTAACTGATAGAACACAGCAAAGGTGATGGGCTTTTGTGGTTAGGTTATGGGAGTTTGTGGCTTCTGTCTTGCAAGCAGATTCTCTCTTATTATCTCCCTGGCTTATATGCTTTGAAGTGGCCCATGTGGCCAGGAACTGAGGGCAGCCTCCAGCCAACAGTCTGTGTGGAACTGAATTTGCTAACAAAACACGTGAGCTTGGAAGGAGAACCTTCCTCAGTTAGGCCTGGAGATGACCACAGGCCAGCTGACAACATATTGTGGCCCTGTGAGAGGTCCTGAAGCAGAGGACCCACTAAGCCATGCTGAGATTTCTGCCCCTCAGACACTGTAAGATAATAAATATGTGCTGTTTAAGGCTCCTAAGTCTGGGGGTAGTTTGTTATAGCAGCAAAACAGGTAAATAACACACATCCCTATGGTCAAAACGATCACACGGTCAGGCCTGGAGTGGGGAATTGTGCTCCTAGTGAGAGAGTATTGCAAAGTCACAAGAGAAAGGGTGTGGGTCCAGGGAGGGGTGGAGAACTGGGGTCGATAACACAGTCCACCATGAGCACCTACGACATGCCTGGAGGTGTGGACACAGGAGATGCAGATCTGAACAAGACCTTGGCCTTGCCCCTTGGAGCCCATGAGCTCCTGGAAGAGCCAGAGATGGCTTTTGGAGTTTGAGTAATAATTTGCTCAATGAGCACTTGACCCCAATCCCGTGTGGAGCTTCCTGAAAAAGTCACCACCCTTCCTCAGGAATTGATACACAGAGTCTGGGACCATCCTCGAGGCACTCTCTGTAGTGGGGAGAGCCCAGGTGCCTTGGAAATGCAGCTTCAGCGGCCCCAGCCCTTGCCAACTCTGAGCAGAGACCTGCAGGCAATGAAAGTCATCTGTCCAATAAGCAGGTCCGGGCAACCAGGGAAACCAAAGCCTCATCCATCACTGATGGCAATCAAGAGAACAGGAGGTGTTTTGGCCGGGAGAAAGGCATGGAGGGAAGTGACAGACATTAGGAGCCTGATGTTGCCGGGGGAAAGGTGACATATACTCTTTACCTACTTTGTGTTGGGACTGAGCTGGACAGCATCTCTTTTGAGCATCACAATGGCTCCATGAGGTAGACTTATTATTCCCATTTTGCAGGTGGAAAAACTGAGGGCCAGGAAGAGTGAAGTCACTTGCCCAAGGTCAGATTTGAACCCAGGTCAACTCAAGCCAAGCCCGTGTTCTTTCCATAAGGTGACATTTTATTCCATCTTCCCCTTATCTTCCATTCACCCTGATTCTTTAATTCGAGAACACTGAGTCTGGTGCAGTACAAAGAGCCATGGAGTCAGAGAGTCCAAGATTCTAACTGCCTCTGGCATGACTCCCTGAATGATTCTGGCCAACGTCACACCCCTTGTGTAAGCCTGGTTTTCCCACCTGTAAAAGGATAGGTTTGGATTTTATTGGGGATGTCAGATAAGTTTTGTTTTGCATGCCAACTCCGTGGATGACGGTCGCAGCTGATGGGTGTTATTGACGGGGTCTGTGAAGCTGGATTTGGGCTCAGTGGAAAAGAATCCTGTGTGGGTCAGTGAGGTCTGCCGTAGGTGTAGACTATGGGAGTAGATGATCTCCAAGTTCTTCTCAAGGTCTTTGAGTTTGTGACTCTTTTTCTACATTCCTCTTTTTTCTTTATGGGCTTTTATCAGGTAAAGCCAATCAAGAGAGGTCCCGTCTGCCTCTGCTGAGTATTAAACTGATGTATGCAAATCACAGGCTGGCCGGATGGCCCACAGATCTGCAGGGGCACAAGACTGCACAAACACCCATATGTTGCTTCTCTGGTGGCATTGTTTTACCGCCTCCAGTAAAGCCCCATTTGTAGTGGGGTGACCCATGAGAGCACCGAGGGCCATGCTTAACCCCGAAAACCATCAACTAAAGGGCCGTAAAGAACCCTGCTAGGGGGACTTCCCTGGTAGCGCAGTGGTTAAGAATCTGCCTGCCAAGGAGGGGGAAACGGGTTCGATCCCTGGTCCGGGAAGATCCCACATGCCGCGGAGCAAGCCCGTGCGCCACAACTACTGAGCCTGCGCTCTAGCGCCCGCGAGCCACAGCCACAGCTACTGAAGCCCGCGCGCCTAAAGCTCGTGCTCCGCAACAACAGAAGCCACCACATTGAGAAGCCCGCGCACTGCAACGAAGACCCAACGCAGCCAAAAATAAATTAATTAAAAAAAAAAAAAAAAGAACCCTGCTAGGGCTGTTGACTCCTGGATGCTGCCCAGAGTGCACCTCTCTTCCTAGAATTGGGTCTTCGGCAGACACCAACGCTTGGTCACCCGGGTTCTGCTTTGAGCTTCCCACCTAGAACATAGATGGGGAGGCACCTACTCTGGTGTTGGGGCACCGGGGGTAAGGGCAGCTTTCCCACTGGTCAATGGATTTGTTATTTCTGGATCTTTGCTGTCGCAGCCACAGCCGGAGAACTGTAGGTAGGTGTTCCATAGTTAGCAGGGCTGCGGGTCTGCCGACCACCCATGCCCCTCCTGGTGACGTGATGAACCATCACGGGGACCCTGTGAAATGGTTACCCAGGGCAGGCGCTGACTGACTCCGTCCCTGTCTCCTGCAAGGTCAACAAAGCAGCACTAGGGGGAGCTCACATCCCCCCTCCCCTCCCCATGCCGGTCCCTCCAAGTTAGTAAGACACAGCAGTGGGAGAGTGAGGCGAACACAGCAAAGTCACCTGCCAAAGCAGGGCTTCCTGAGAGCAGAGAAAGGGCCCCCTCAGAGCCAACCAGAGGAACAGTCCCCTTCAAGACACTTTGATGGCTCCAGAGAACACTTTCAGTGAATCAAAAATAACTTGCCAACTCCTGCCTCATGGAGTGGGTTTGACACAAATAACTTGTGTGCTTTAGATAGAAAACTATTTGGGTCACCTTCATTAAGGGACTTTGTCCCTCGGGGCTGAGGGGGAGGCCCCTGTGGGCCATGGATGCCTCTCCCCGTGGCCACTCGGCACAAGGTAGCTCCAGGCAGGAACACAACAGAAGGTTCCCTACCCACAGCCCTCCTCTCTGGGGGGAGCCTGGGTCCAGCGTTCCTTTCCCTTTCCCTTTAAAAATATTTTATGTTAATTTTCTTAGCCTTATCTCAAAGGTAACACGTTTATTGCAGAATATCTTAGAAGTATATGTAAGCCAAGAGAAGAAAATAAAATTTGCCCATCACCCCTTAACCTGGAGAGACCACTTTAATGTTTTAGTGATGGTATCTGGGAAGAGAGTGGCACAGAGCAGAGGTCCAGGCCCTGGGGTCATCAGATCTGCACCGACTTCTGGTTCTTTCACCGGCTAGCTGTGTGGGCAAGTGGCTCATCTCTTCTGAGCCTCAGTTTACCCATCGGCAAAGTGCGGCTGATAATAGTTTGGGTGTAAGGACTTACTAAGATAACTTACGCTAAGCCCTTCACACAGTGCTGGGCATGTATGAAACACTCTAGAAATTATTGTTATTCTTACCGTTATGGTCTTGGCACTGGGAGAGTTTTCCCTTTCCGGGATGGCGTCTCATGGGGCCAAGCTAACCCAGAAAGGAAAAAAACTGATCTTAGGAGCAGGGACACTTTTCTTCAATCTTGGTGAAATTAAAGGACTCTGGGAGAGAAAGTAACATAATGTCTCAAACAGGAAGTTTTAAACAGGAATTATTAGGAGATGTACATCTCGGTTTTATACGGATCAAAACTCCTTCTTCAAAAATTTAGAGCAGAAGGGAAGCCTTTTTAGTTTAGGTTCATGCCCTCAGGGTCATATCTTCTTTCGGCTGACCAAAGCAGCATGGCAAAGCTGTTTTCCAATGCAGACCACCTCTGCCTTTTTGGACCAACTGAATCTTGTTTCTGCATCTGCCAATGATCTAACTCTGAAGTTAGGGGTTCAGGCTGGATAGGGATAGAGAGTTTACGATCCTGTCAGAGGTCATAAAAATCACAGGGAAGAAAGACATGGAAAGAAACAGGGACTTTATTTATTTTTGCGTACGCGGGCCTCTCACTGTTGTGGCCTCTCCTGTTGCGGAGCGCAGGCTCCGGACGCGCAGGCTCAGCGGCCATGGCTCACGGGCCCCGCCGCTCCGCGGCATGTGGGATCCTCCCGGACAGGGGCACAAACCCATGTCCCCTGCATCGGCAGGCGGACTCTCAACCACTGCGCCACCAGGGAAGCCCAACAGGGACCTTATTAAGCAATGGACTAGAAGCAAAGAGGAAGTCCACGTGCAGACATCTGCCTAGTTGATTCATTGCCATTGCCAGATGCTGACGCTGAGGGGGAGAAGGAACCACCCTCTCCCCTGTCTGCCTGGTGGCTTGTTCCATTCTAAACTAGCCCCGAATGCTCTGCTTTGGCCCAGATGAACGCTCATTTCCTTCTAGACGTTTCTGTGTACAAAGTATACAGGTTCTCACTGTATCTTTAAGGGGCCTCATTCTGCTTTGTAACCTGCTTTTTCCGTTTAACTCTGTGGCCAGACACGGCCCTGCTGTCTTTGGGTTCACTTTTCTTGTCATCGCCTGGGGGCAGGGCTGCAAAAATAATACTTCCAGTGTTGCCATAAACTTGACCTCTTCTACGCTCCAAGGACACGGCTTCAGGCCCTTCTCTCGCCTACATCACAGCACGTTCCTTCTCTCCCGGATCGTCGACATCGGTGTGCAAACATGCCAAGATCTCCCCTGCATTAAAACAAACAGCCACCAACCAACCCAATTCTACCTGTCCCTTCAGCTGCCTTTTCATTTCTGTTCTCCTTTATAACAAAAATTCTGGCAAGATCAGTCTTTACGTCTGTCTCAATCCCTCTCCTGCATTTCCCTCTTGCAATAACCTGGTCAGGCTTCTGTTCCCACCACTCCATCCAAACAGGATTTACCAGGGTCACCCAGTACCCATGAACTCTGCTTGGCTAAAGCCAGCAGTCTAGTCTCAGGCCACCTCTAGTTTGTCCTGTTAGCATTTGACACAGCTGAACACTTCCTTGTCCTTACAGAGCTTTCCTCTCTTGATTTCCAGAGCACCTCCCTCTCCTGGCCTCCAATCCCTTCTCCTTCACCGGCTCCTTGTCAGTTTCCTGACTGAAGCAGGAGCTGAACCACTGAACCATTCCTGACCCCCTAACGTTGGCGAGCGCCAGGCTCAGCCCTCGTGCCTCTTCTCTTTCCACACCTTCTGCTTTGCCGATCCCATGCGGTCTTCCAAATGCTTTAAGCGCCATCTGCAGCCGATGACTCCCCGGATGACAGTTCCACGTTGAACCACGTCACTGCCCCGATAGCCAGACTCCTCTGTCCATCTCCACTTTGATTTCTTATGGGCATCTTGAAGGTGACACATCTCAGAGGGAAGTGCTGGTTCACAGCCACTCCAAGCCTGCTCCTTCCTTAGTCTTTCCAACTCAGGTGGGGCGAACCCCCCTTTCACCCTACCACTTGCTTGAGCCAAATGCTTTGGAGTCCCCTTTGACTCCTCTCTTTCTTTCACATGCTCATCCAATTGGTCAGGAACTCCTTTCGGTTTTATTTTCAAGGCAGACCCAGAATCTAATCACTTCTCACCATTTCCACCACCACCTGGTCTAAGCCACCAGCCACCCCTCCTGGATCATTACAATTACCTCCTTTTCTCCCTGCTTCTACCCTGACTCCCTACACTCTGGTGTCTCAACCCAGCATCCCAAGTGAAGCTGTAAAAACATAGGGCAGACACTTAGAAATCTCCAACAGCTTTCCTTGTACTCCACAAGGAAGCCAAAGTCATTGTAATGACCTCCCAGGCCCAATGTGATCTGTCCCAACCCCATCCCTCCCTCTCCTTTTCTCTGACCTTATCTCCTCTTCTCCCCATTGTTCAGTGCCTACAGAGGCTCAGCTGCAGCCTTCTTATTCTTCCTTGAACTGGTCCACGGCCAGATGCCCTTCCCTGGGCTCAAGGTCAGCTCCCTCACTCCTTCATACTTCTGCTCAGACCTTCCAAGTGAGACCAACTTGACTGGTTTCAGATTGAACCACCCTCCTCCCCAGAGTCCATAGCCCCTTTCTGCTTTATTTTTTTCCCATAGGGCTCGTCACTGTATTATACTATAGTGTCGTAATTATGCCATAGATTTTACGGAGCATTTATTTTATCGATTGTCCATCTCTCACATGCTAAAGTGCTCATCTTTAGGAGGACAGGGGTGCTTCTGTTCTGCTCCCTGCTGCATCTTCAGTGTTTAGAGCAGTGCATAACACATGGTAGCCACTCATGGAGTATTTATTGGATAAATGGATGAATGAATGAATTCTACACCATGAATATGATCTAGATTAGGATAGTTTGTATAATATCTTTGGCTTCCCTTGAAGCCTTTGGATCACTTTGAAGAATATCCAAAGATTGCAAAGCCATCTTTACTTCTCCTTCTGTTTTTTTTCCTAACCTGTCAGTATTTACAGCTACTCATCTGTGTAAATAGTGTTTTCAAGATACTGTACAACCAAAACTAATGAAAATTATCAGGCTGTTTTGATAAACACAAAAAAGTGAAGTCGGGGGGTTATGGATAACAATTGCAGTTTTGTATCAACCTGAGCATCCAGTTTATTGAATCAAAACAGTCTTGTTCTTATTGATTGACTTTATAATAAGTTAAAGTTATCATCTATATTTATAAAAAAGTCACACAACTAAAACATCGCTTTAAAAAAATCAGCTTTGTATATTGCATTCCATGCAAGAGTTTAAAAATAGCTAAAAATAAATGTGAAAATCATTGACTTGTAACATAACCTCTAAGAGATCTTTCTTTGTTATTGTCTAAAACCAAGCTGTTTGTTGCACAGCAAGGCTAGGATTGAGGTGAAGATAGAGTAGACCCCTCTTATTCATGGTTTCTCTATCCATCGTTTCAGTTACCCAAGGTCAACCGTGGCCTGAAAATGTTAAATGAAAAATTCCAGAAATAAACAATTCATAAGTTTTGCACTGCATGTCTTTCTGGGTAGTGTGATGAAATCTCGTGCCGCCTTGCTCCATCTTGCACGGGATCCCCAGCCACGGACATCGTCTGCTCCTGACATCCAACGATGGACATTGACATGATTCAATGATCCAGGATCACCTGAAGCAGGCCCTCCTCCTCCTGGCTTATCACCAGAGGGTCAATGGTAGCCTACATCACAATGCATACGTCATTCACCTGACTTTATCTTATCAGGTAGGCATTTTATCATCTCACATCATCACAAGAAGAATGAGTACCATGTGATAAGATACTTTGAGAGAGAGAGAGAACACTTGCATAACTTTTATTACAGTATATTGTTAAAATGTTTGATTTTATTAATCTCTTACTGTGCCTAACTTGCTGTTTTCCCCAAATCTAGCTCAGAAAAGCTTCCCTGCCTTCCTGTCTTTTTCATAACGTTCTCTTCTATGCCCTGAGTGTTCTTCTATAAAATAATCATAATAATAGTTGGCATTTATTGGGCATCTACTATATGTTCCAGGCCCTGGGTGAGACACTTAACATGAATTTTCATATTTAAGCTTCACAACAATAATAGTCTCCCTAGAGACAGATACCATCACCATTTCAATTTTATAGATGAGGAAATGCAGGCAGAGAGAGAGAGAAAGTATAATACCTTTCCCACGGTCACATGGTCAGTGAATGTGAGAGTCTACTTCTGAGATGTCTGAGCCATTTTTGCAACCCCGGTGGCAGGCCAGAGCGGGCTACCAAGTAGGAGCCCAGGGAAAGTCGGTGCTCTGACTCAGGTTCAACCAGTCTCTCCATTTACTGAGACCATCCAGGTGTGGATGAGCCCACTTGGTCTTCCAAAGAGTGTAAAGATCTCTCTGTGTAATTTGCATTTTTCATCTCCTGTTGACAAACTCCGTGAAATCAGTCTGTTCCAAACAGCCTCAGAGCTCTCATTCTCACAAGATCTTTCATTTTTTAATTTTTTTATTTTCACTTTTTGCGGTACGCGGGCCTCTCACTGTGTGGCCTCTCCCGTTGCGGAGCACAGACTCCGGACACGCAGGCTCAGCGGCCATGGCCCATGGGCCCAGCCGCTCCGTGGCATGTGGGATCTTCCCGGACCGGGGCACGAACCCACGTCGCCTGCATCGGCAGGCGGACTTTCAACCACTGTGCCACCAGGGAAGCCCAGATCTTTCATTTTGTCCTGAAAATTGTGGCAGAAAATTTCTGAGCTCTTGATATGCCGGGATAGAGTTTATTATCACTAGCAGACCTGATGTTGGGAGCTGTGTGAAACATCTAGTGAATAATAGGACACTGGCTGGGGCTCATTACTGCTTGTGAGGACCAGGTATGTCCAAGAGGGAATACACAGGAGTCATGGAGGGTCTCTTGCATAAATGCTGTGGCTGCACCCGGAGCCTCGCCCACACTTCCCAGGGATCAGACCATCAGGAAATGTACTATAATGTATCAGAAAAAGCTTTGGATGAGAAGTCAGAACAGCTGAGTTTGAATTTTTCAGTATGACCTCAACAAAATTACTCTTCCTCTTTGAGCTTCCCTCAGAGGACAGAATTTAAGAATCTTAGGCTGGTATAAGCTATTGATTTATTTATTTTTAATCAAAGTATAGTTGATTTACAGTGTTGTATTAGTCTCTGCTGTACAGCAAAGTGACTCAGTTATACATATATATATTCTTCTTCACATTCTTTTCCATTATGGTTTATTACAGGATATTGAATATAGTTCCCTGTACTATACAGTAGGACCCTGTGGTTTATCCATTCTATATATCATAGTTTGCATCTGCTAATCTCAAACTCCCAATCCAAACCCTTCCCTACCCTCTGGCAACCACAAGTCTGTTCTCTATGTCCGTGAGCCTGTTTCTGTTTGGTAGATAAGTTCATTTGTGTCATATTTTAGACTCCACATGTAAGTGATATCATATGGTATTTGTCTTTCTTATCACTTTGTCTTTCTTGTCGCTTAGTATGATAATCTGTAGGTCCATCCATGTAGCTGCAAATGCATTATTTCACTCTTTTTTTTACAGCTGAGTAATATTCCATTGTATATATATATATATACCACATCTTCTTTATCCATTCATTTGTCCACGGACATTAAGGTTGTTTCCATGTCTTGGCTATTGTAAATAGTGCTGCTTTGAATATAGGTGTGCAAGTATATTTTCAAATTAGAGTTGTATCCAGATGTCTGCCCAGGAGTGGGATTGCTGGATCCTATGGCAACTCTATTTTGATTAGTTTTTGAGGAACCTTCATGTATAAGCTATTTAGTCCAATCACTGTTCTGAGGCTTGAGTATCTTCTCTCTCTATATATATAAATGTACATATGTGTATGTGTGTGTAAATACTTATGTAGTTGTGTATATACCTATCTGTGTATATATACGTGTAATATTGCTGGTCGTCCCTCCTGAGCTGTGAGTGCAGGAGCCTAGGATGGCCATGGCAGTGACCTAGCCCCAGACAGTTAGCAGCAGGGACCAAGGCTGAAAGGCCCTGGTGTAGAGAGAGAGGCCGAGGTGTTGGTGATGGTTCCTATGGCCACAGTGTAAACTAAAGGAATGAAGGAAGAGGAAATCTGTATCTAGATGGAGGGTATGGGAATTGGCAGGTGGCAGGGGAATAGGGGCACATGCCAATGTAGAACAGCCAAAGAACTGCAAACTCAGAGCAAGAGAGCAAAGCTCCAGGGGTTCATGTAGCTGACATGCAAAGCCCACCATGGACCCAGCACCATCGCGGCTCCTTTGCTCTCCCTGAGGCCTGGCTGTTCAGCTTTCCCCAGGGATGCTAACTTTTAGAGGAAATCACTGAATACCTACTGTATCAGTTAGCTTTTGTTGCATAACATATAACCATTTATTATTTCTCATGAGTCTCAACTTGGCTGGGAGGTCCCGCTGCTCCAGGCCACGCTTGGCTGACGGCACTGAGCCTGCTGGTGTGTCTCTGGTCAGCTGGCGGGTCAGCTGGGGACCGTCGGGTCTGGCACGGCGGTGGCTGGGATGCCTCATCTTTCCTCCACGTGCAGCTCACACCCTCCGGAAGCTAGGTCACGGTGGTGGCAGGGTCCAAGTGAGGGAGAGAGAGGTGGGAAAGTGCAAGTGCTATTTTCAAAGCTTCTGCTCCAGATAAGTCTGTTACTCTCCCATGGGTAGAAACAAGTCACGTAGCCCATGCCAGGGTCCAAGTGGGAACAAACACTAGAGGCTGGACACAAGAATGCCATTACTTGAGGCCACGAGTGCAATCAGTGTATTACATTTGAGGTTACTTAAGGGAATTTCTGAAGAACACAAGCAAAATTAATTAATAAAACAAATGTTTATTGAACCCCTACTACGTATCTGATACTTTTCTCATATTTCACATGCTGGGGATTCAGAGGTGAATAAAAAAAGATGTGTATGATTCCACCTTCACGTTGAAAGTGAAGTCCTAAAGGGGCCTTAAACAGCTTCCATTCCAGCCTCTGATCTCTAGATGCGCAAAGTGACAGCTAGAGTGGCTTTGTGGGTCTGAGTGCCGGCACAGCGGGAGAGCGGCGGGGGCTCAAGGCTCTCACCTCCCCGGTTCTGACACCTCCATCCTTATTGTGAAAGGGCTCTGGAACATGTGGCCCATGCTGCTCACCTCCCACCCTGATGCCCCCTCCAGGCCTCCTTAGCGTTGACTTCTAACAGACCCCAGGCTTCGGCAGCATTACCAAATGCTTGCAGAGACATGAATCCCCGAGGATGTGGAGGGAAGGACCTGGAGAGGAAATCCATATTCGAAAAATCATTAATTTCACTTAAAAATCACGTCCGTGCCATTGACTATACCGGCCGCTTGGAATTTAGTTTATGGTTCCACTTCGTGGTTTGGATGTTTGGGCTGTGACAAAGGAATTCAGGGAGAGAGAGCGGGGCTGATACATCCAAGTCATCTGTGCAGCTACAATTGAAGCTTGCTCGGAGGGAGTGGTTTGGCGGGGAGGGAACTGATGTTTGTGGAGCCCTACTGTCCCAGTGGGCACTCTGGTCCCTAGTTTATAGGTGAGGAACAAGGCTTCAGAGTCATGACTTGCCCAAAACCACAGAGCTGCAAATGCTGAAGAAAGCCCACTGTCTTTTCCCCTTGATCCACGGACCACCGGGCACTTCGAGGACATATTCTGCCCAGAGGCTTGCAGGGACCATCTCCCAGCCCCACCCTCTGTTTCCTCTTCTCTCCCTGGCAGTGCAAGGACTTTATTTTCTGAAGGCACAAACTGTTCCCGACATAAAATCATCCCCAAGAAGATATACTTTTCTGGGTGACTTATCGTTCTTTATGTTTTTAATGCTTTAAGATTTTTATGTTTCCAATAACCCAAAGAAAGATGATGGATATATAATAACACTGGGCAATAACCGACTGTATTTACAAACACATATATATATGCTCCATCAAATGTACATATTTTTATACCTCTCACCCATCTTTCTGGGGCGGCTGCCTTTTTTGAATTACACGGTGTAAGCAATGAGCCTATCATCGTGTTCACACATCCATAAATTACCCAGAGGGAGCAGGGCATCCTGAAAGCATCCCTGCTTTAAATCACCTGCAAATATATGTCCCCCTCCTTTTCCTGGGATGGGTCATCTGGGAGTGGGGTGGTGGGGATTCTAGAGTCGGGGGAAGAGGCTGCACTGGGAAACAAGAGGTTTGGTTCTCTTGCTGACTCTATTAATGACTAGCTGTGTGATCCTGAGAGAGTTGCTTTGCTACTCTGGGCCCCAGTTCTGCCATCTGTGGAATGAGTAACTGAAACCAGAGAGAGGAAGCCCTTGGCCTTGGCAATGATAGCAGGGAGATCAGATCAAGACCAGGTCTCTCCTGTGTCCCCATCCTGTCGGGGTTCTGGGGATTAAAGCTCTTGGGGGTTGTTAGTATCAATAGCTCCTCCTTCTTTTTACCGCAAGGGTATCTGCAGACACCTTTGTCCAAGCCCAGCCTTTGGGAAGAGTCACAAATTTGTGGTTTGGAAGTGTGGCCTCATTCATCATTCTGGGTATTGCATGAATCAGTTTTCAGGCTTAATTTTATCTTCCTAAGAAGCTGTAGAGGAAATGGCACATCGGAGGGGTAAGTTTTGAAGCTAGCTGATGGCCGGGGTCAGAACTGGGACCCTGCAGGGGTTAGCAGGCCGATGTGGAGGACCCCGTATTGTGGAACCCGGGGAAGGCGGGACATGCCTTCCAGTCAGAGGAGCATGGATACCCATGAGTGGGAACATGTGTAGCAGAACTGCCTGCTGGGGTCACAGCTGAATTCAGCCTGAGCAATCCAGGTTTTTCATGCTCATCTTTAATTTACCTGCGGGGAGTTTTTCAGGTCACCATGCATTATTCATGAGCCCCTTGTGAGTGTAGCGTCGGAGGCTCTGGATAAAGAGACACCAGAACCAACGAAAAACAAAATTCTGTCCCTAAAGAATTCAGAGGCTCAGCCTGATCACTCTCAAAGAAAGGAGCCACAGCCGGACCCTGTTTCGGGGGAACTCCACTCCACTCCAGATTTCCCTGGGTGACATCTGCAAGTGAATCTTTGTTCAGGGGTTCTTCCCTTGGAAAAAAAGCTGATGAATAATTGAAATTTCATCCCCCGGACCATCAGTAGAGACTTGCAGCCCCACGTCCACCTGGTTCTCACCAAGGAGAAAAATGCACCGACTGGTACATTTGTGTGAAGGGTGCCTACTGGATCTGAAGCAGAAGAAGAAATGGAAGAAGATCAAAATGAGCCATTTGAATCGTTTATTAAAGAAATCATCCAACATTGCTTTGTCTATTGCCTCAGCTCTCTCAGTTCCTGCCTGAGCCCTCCCTGTCTCTTGGCACCAGGCTCAGCACTTCACACTTAATGCTCAAGGCAAGCTCGGGCGTTATCCCCATTTTACAGAAGAGGAAATTGAGGCTCATAGAGCTCAGGTTATCACAGCGAGGTAGTTTATTCTGGAAGATGATCCCAGGGAAAAGTGAAATAAGGGAAGCCCACCCAAGCATGTGCGATGGATCTGGTTAGCTCTTTGGGCAACGAGGGCTCAATTCTACTGAGGACCCTCTGAGGAGCCATGTAGAAGAAACCTCAAAATTGCCTACTCAAGATACAGAATGGGGGATATTTATGTTCCAGTTTCTGTCCCCTTTTGGTCAAAGGATGCCTTGGTGGTTGTTAACTTCCTCATACTTCTGCATTTGTGCATTGCGGTGGTTCATTTTATGTGTCAACCTCACTGAGTCACTGATGACCAGATTTCTGGCTAAACATGATATTTGGGTGTGTCTGTGAGGGTGTTTCCAGAAGAGATTAGTATTTGAATCAGTGGAGTAAATAAAGCAGACGGCACTCTCCAGTGCTGGTGGGCATCACCCAATGCGTTGAGGACCAGAAGAGAAACAAAAGGTGGAGGAATGGAGAATTCTCTCTCTCTGCCTGGCTGCTTGAGCTGTGACATTAGTCATCTCCTGCTCCTGGATTGGGACTTACACTATTGGTTCTGAGACAGGCTGGGACCTGGGACCCTTTGCTGCAGTGCTTGCACCTGGACACAGCCTCCTCGAGCAACAAAATACAAAGAAACTGTATGGGACTAAAAATAACTGCATGCATGTAGCAGACAAAGAAACTGTATGGGACTAAAAATAACTGCATGCATGCGCAGTTGGGACAAATTCTGGACAAAAGATACAAAAAGACTAAAAAAGCCCAACTGCCACTTCTGAAGACCCAGAAGCAAAAGCAGGGGGTTGGGAGCAAAAGCAGGGTACTGCACATGCCCCCTGCACGCAACACCACAAAGAGGTGGGCAGGCCACCTAAGCCGCCCCTCCAGCCTGACCCCTGGACACAGCTCTACTCTCAGCCCTATATAAGGAACCCGCTCGCTCCACCTCTGGGAGACAGCCAGTGAGCAAGGGAAACTGTTACTTGTTCTGCTTCCCCCTGCTGCAGCAAGGGCCCCAATAAAGCCTTGCCTGATATCTTGTCTGGCCTCTAGTCAATTTCTATTGATTGGGGAAGGCCAAGAACCCTGGTCGGTATCAGTTCTTCTTGTTCTCAGGCCTTCAGACTCAGAGTGGAATTACACTACTGGCTTTCCTGAGTCTGAAGCTTGCAGATGACAGATCATGTGGCTCCTCAGCTTTCATAATCGCGTGAACCAATTCCTTGAAACAAGTCTTTTTATCTGTCTATCTATCTGTCTATCTATCTGTCTGTCTGTCTATCTATTTATCTACTCTATCATCTATCATATCCTATTTGGTCTGTTCCTCTGGAGAACCCTGACTAATATATGCATGCACCAGAATGACTAAGTGGACTTACAAAGGCATCATATGGGGGCAGAGGAAACCCAGGGTAGAAAGCAAGAGACAGTATAGCTAAGATGAAGTTCTATCAGGCTATACCTGGCTGCTGTTGGTTGCCACAGCAACAGCTGGGGCAAAAAAGGGCACCAAGAGGAGGTAAGACAGGTCATTAAAAGATGTCTGACACAGTCCCCCTCTTGCACTGCTGTGCCCAACATTAAATCCAGCCTACCCTACTGTCTACATGGTAGTAGTTGGCTGAAATCTCTGTGAAACACTCAGTATAGATGAATCAATCAAATTACAGTCCCTCCTGCTGCAACAGATCCTAAGGCCATAATTCTCTTTATCATCTCTTACCTCTAGCAGCCGTTCTAGATTTCCTTTACCCTTGGAAGATGCTTCAGCAGACCTAGGTTGTTTGCTTTTTGACCTTATTCCTTATTGGAATTCCTTAAACCTTATTCCTGAAATGTCAGAGCTCTTAGTTGCTTTATTTTCATCCACTGAGAAAGGTTGTTGCAATACCATTTACAGTTACCATGTGTCATGAAAACATCAGATGTCCCAGGGAGTCCCCTGGGTTCCAGACATGCTTCTTTCTGCCACATCAGAAGAGTATCAGGGTAAATTACACATTCCAATATTGTTTCTTTCTTTCTCAGAGTAAGTTTCCTTCTCCAGCCCATGGGAATCAGGAGGCAGGAATGGGAAGCACAAGTACCATGACCAGCCCCACTTTCAGTCTTGATTCCAGGATCTATATATTCCAGCTATCAGTGACCCAGCACCATATACCTCAGGACAGTGTCACAACTTTTCAGGTCATTGTCCCAGATTCGGGCTCCTTAAATGAGCTTTAAATAGAACATTTAAGTGTTCAAAAGTCCGAGGTCATGCACCCATTGTCACAGCCCTTTTATGGGTCCAACGCGATGCTATATAGGATCTTTAAATCTATGATTGGTGGTGCTGGCAGAGGCAATGCAGACAGAGATGATAAACCCATGGCTAGTGTGGATATCAATTCCCATTTGGATGATTATTGCCTGTCTTCAATAAAAAGAGTCCTATGTAATTAATCTGCCACAAGTGGCTAGCTGGTGTCGTCATGGTGCCATTTTGAGGGTTCACTTTCAGTCTCTGCTGCTGTTAGTATAGGCATTCATCAGCGGCCGTAGCTAGATAAGCCTTGGTGGGAAGAAGATCGTGTCACTGAGCCTGTGTATAATCTCCATCCTGCCTGTGTTGCTGCTCTGTGTACTGACCCATTGCATATCACTCAGGTGGCCGAGAAAGGATGCCAGCTGACGTTCACTGGTTGAGTCAGCCTGTCTGTCTAGCTGCTGGCTTTCTTCTGCTTGGATGACCTTTTGTGTGCAATAATGTGAAACACAAAGATTTGTATATTTTGTTTCCATACCCATAGATTCACTCACATGCTTCCCCCCCCTCCTCAAGCTTTCTTGTCCCTAATCTCTGATTGTGCTCTTTCCAGGCCCCTGATCAACCCTTTGTCATTGCCCAGGAATCTATCTATATTTATATCTCAGTACATTTATGCCTCCATACAACATGAACAACCAAGAATACTGCTAAAAATCCTGCCTGCTGGGAGGAATCCCTTTACTCCTGTCCTTCAGGGTCACTCTGAGTAGGTCTGTAGTGCAACAGCATTTATTTTGAATAGTACCAATGTACCTGTGAACCAAGCCTGAGTTTAGTTGGTCATAAGGAAGTTCTCAGTAGGCCATGGGTGTAGGTTGAGGGAGGTATCGTGCAAGAGATGTGAGGTGTTGTCGGGCTTTGACCACACACAGGTAGATGCAATGACTGAAGTGAAAAGATGGGTTGAGAGGATGTGAGATAGGGCGTTAAAAATATCCAAGATAGGGCTTCCCTGGTGGCACAGTGGTTGAGAGTCCACCTGCCGATGCAGGGGACACGAGTTTTTAAAAAAAAAAAAAAAAAAAAAAATATATATATATATATATCTCTCTCCAAGATAGTATTGTATTTCCATTTTACTCATGGGGAGATCAGGACTAGGAGACCTAGTAGTTTTGGATGGAGACAAAGACAGAATCTATCTTTTATTGAGAGCCTACAGTATGCCTGGACTTTTTATATACATGATAATATTTTATCCTCCCAAGATTTCTATAAGGTACGTGGAATTATTTTTGTTTATAGATTGGGAAACTGAGGTTCATAGAGGGAAAGGCATCCGCCCCAGCACACACTGTGAGTTAGTGCTGGAGACAGATTTTTTAAAAATTGAAGTGTAGTTGACTTACTTACAATATTGTATTAGTTTTAGGTACACAGCATAGTAATTTGATATTTTTATAGATTATACTTCATACAAAGTTATAAAATATTGTGTATATTTCTTGTGCTATACATTACATCCTTGTAATTTATTTATTTTATACCTAGCAGTTTGTACCTCTTAATCCCCTTCACCTATTTTGCCTCTTCACCCAATCCCTCCCTTTGGCTAACTACTAGTTTGTTCTCTGTATCTGTGAGTCTGTTTCTGCTGTTACATTTGTTCATTTGTTTTACTTTTTAGACTCCACATATAAGTGAAAACATATAGTATTTGTCTTTCTCTGTCTGACTTATTTCACTAAACATCATACCCTCCAGGTACACCCACGTTGTTGCAAATGGCAAAAATTCATCCTTTTTTATGGCTGGGTAATATTCCATTGTGTGACATCTTCTTTGTCCATTTATCTGTTAATAAACACTTAGGTTGCTTCCATGCCTTGGCTATTGTGAATAATGCTGTTATGAACATTGGGGTGCATGTATCTTTTTGAATTAGTGTTATCATTTTTTTGGAATAAATATCCAGAAGTGTAATTGCTGGATCATATTATAGTTCTATTTTTAATATTTTGAGGAACCTCCAATTGATTGTACCAATTTACATCCCCACCAACAGTACACAAGGATTCCCTTTTCTCCATGTCCTCGCCAGCACTCATTTCTTGTCTTTTTGAGGATAGCCATTCTGATAGGTGTGAGGTGATATCTTATTGTGGTTTTGATTTGCATTTCTCTGGTGATTAGTGATGTTGAACATCTTTTAATGTGCCTGTTGACTGCCTGTATGTCTTCTTTGGAAAAATACCTATTCAGGTCTTCTGCTCATTTTTAATCGTTTTTTTTTTCTTTTTTTGATATTGAGCTGTGTGAGTTCTTTCTATAATTTGGATATTAACCCCTTATTGGACATATTATTGGCAAATATTTTCTCCCATTCAGTAGATTGCCTTTTTATTTTGTTGACTGTTTCCTTCATTGTGCAAAAGCTTTTAAGTTTGATTGGTTTCCATTTGTTTATTTTTTTAAAATTTTATTTTATTTATTTATTTTGCGGTACACGGGCCTCTCACTGTTGTGGCCTCTCCCGTTGCAGAGCACAGGCTCTGGATGCGCAGGCTCAGCGGCCATGGCTCACGGGCCTAGCCGCTCCGCGGCATGTGGGATCTTCCCGGACCGGGGCACGAACCCGCGTCCCCTGCGTCGGCAGGCGGACTCTCAACCACTGCGCCACCAGGGAAGCCCCATTTGTTTATTTTTGTTTTTGTCTCCTTTGCCTGTGGAGACAGATCCAAAAATATTGCTAAGACCAATGTCGAAGAGCATACTGCCTATGTTTTCTATGAGGAGTTTTATGGTTTCAGATCTTACATTTAGGTCTTTAATCCATTTTGAGTTTATTTTTGTATATTGTGTTGGAGAATGTTCTAATTTCCTTCTTTACATGTAACCGTCCAGTTTTCCTGACAGTACTTATTGAAGAGACTGTCTTCTCCTTATTGTATAATCTTGCCTCCTTTGTCGTAGATTGATTGACCGTAGGTGTGTGGGTTTATCTCTGGGCTCTCTGTTTTGTTCCATTAATCTTTGTGTCTGTTTTTGTGCCAGTACCATAGTGTTCTGATTACTGTAGTTAGTAGTATATTCTGAAGTCAGAGAGGGTGATACCTCCAGCTTTGTTCTTTTTTGTCAGATTTCTTTGGCTATTTGTAGTTTTTTTTGTTTCCCTACAAATTTTAGAATTATTTGTTCTAATTCTGTGAAAAATGTCATAGGTATTTTTTTTTGCGGTACGCGGGCCTCTCACCGTCGCAGCCTCTCCCGTTGCGGAGCACAGGCTCCGGACGCACAGGCTCAGCAGCCATGGCTCACGGGCCCAGCCGCTCCGCGGCACGTGGGATCCTCCCAGGCCGGGGCACGAACCCGTGTCCCCTGCACCGGCAGGCGGACCCTCAACCACTGCGCCACCAGGGAAGCCCTGTCATAGGTATTTTGATAGGGATTGCATTAAATTTGTAGATTGCTTTGGATAGTATGGACATGGTAACAATATTAAGTTTTCTGGTCCATGAGCATGGGATATCTCTCCATTTATTTGTATCATCTTCAATTTTCCTCATCAATGTTTTATTGTTTTTAAAGTACAGGTCTTCCACTTCCTTGGTTAAATTTATTCCTAGGAATTCTATTATTTTTGATTTGATTGTAAACGAGATTATCTTGATTTCTCTTTCTGATAGTTCATTATTAGTGTGTATAAATGCAACAGATTTCTGTATATTAAACTTTATTAAATTCATTGATGAGCTCTAGGAGTTTTCTGGTAGTGTCTTTAGGATTTTCTATATATAACATCATGTCATCTGCAAACAGTGACAGTTTTACTTCTTCTTTCCCAATTTGGATTCCTTTTTTCTCTTTTATCCTCTCTGATTGCTGTGGCTAGGACTTCAAAAACTAAGTTGAATAAAAATGGTAAGGGTGGGCATCCTTGTCTTGTTCCTGATCCTAGAGGAAATGCTTTCAGCTTTTCACTGCTGAATATAATTTGAGCTGTGGCTTTGTTATATATGGTCTTTATTATGTTGAGGTATGCCCACTTTCTGAAAAGTTTTTATCATAAATTGATGTTACTTATCTCTATTTCACTAGGGACTTTTTACCTGGGATTTTTTAATCTGGATTTTACTTTATATTTTTGTTCTTTCATTTCCAACATACCCCTCTGTCACCTCATTTTCTTTGGCTTTTTCTGTTTGTCTCAGTGAAATTAGGTGACACATATACCTATCCCTGTCTTGAAGGTATATCTTGTGTGGGAGCATCCCTGTGCAGTCTGTGTGCCTAGTGACTTCGGTGGCAGAGCTGGATCTAAAGTGAGCATGGTCTGTGTCTTCTCCTGGGGTATGCTGGTGGCTGCTGCCGTGGTGGGGGTAGGGCTGGAGCTGGAGGGGCTAGAGCCAGAGCCCTGTGTGGGCTGGAGCTTCTCCCCTGGTGCAATCGTGGTTTCCACCCTGCTGGAGAGAGGGGCTGGGGACTAAGGGGCTGGAGCTGCAGCCCTGAGCAAGCTCAGCTTGTCTCTGAAGGGATGGCAGTTCCTGCCCTGTTGAGTAGGTGGGTGGAGACAGATTTTAATCCTAGATCAGCTGGATTCTGAAGACTCTGTTCCACTGGCAACACTAGGATTGCTGTCCAGGACATGGAACCCTCTCCTTCTTTAATTATATTTTTCCTACCACAAATCTTCCTTTGATTGGAGAGAACTTAGCTCTAGGCATCTTCTATATCCTTGGTTCTTGGTTTCAACACTCATGATGAGCAAACTCTTTTAGCAGTCATACTTTTGTGGACTTGGGTCCTTGGGTGGAGTGGTTCTCCAGGAGTAGTACTAGGGTTCCCTAAGTTATGAATCTTTCAGCAGTTATCACTGCTTATCTCTCCAGAGTCTAGTTCTCAGAGGGAAGACTTTGAAGAAGTGACATGATCAAATTTTTGTTATAGGATTCTTAATCACTAATATTGGACACGCACTGTGTGCCAGATGCCATTCTAAAGCACTTTACATATATCAACTCATTTAATTTGCAATAATCCTATGATGAAGGTACAATTTTTATGCCCAATTTTCACTTGAAAAAACACACAAAACCCATAACCAGGTAAGAGGTGTTAAGTGTTTTGCCTGAGGTCGTGTACCTAGAAGTGGGATAAGAAGTCTAAAACCAGTAACCACTATGCATTCAACCTCATTTAGACGGCAGTGTGGAGGAGGACTGTAGGCTGCCAGACTGGAGTCAGGGAGACCAGCCAGTAACGATTGCAAGAAGCCACATGGTGACTGGGACAGAGATTAGGGAATCTGGAATGGAGAGAATCTAGAGTATTGGATGGTAATTCAAATGGTCGACTCTATAGGATTTCATGTTGTAGAGCCCTGCCCTCCTCCCTTGAGCCCCACCGCTTCCTGGCTTACTTCCAATGGTAGTATCCGTATCTTTTTGGCGGAAATCTTTCTCTGAAGCTGGGAAACTTCCTGTGGGTAAGACAGAATGTAAGTGCCAGGGAATTAACACGCCCCAGGAGTGCCCTCCACCAACAAAGGGTGTTGTGACTCTGAGGCTTTTTTCTACATCATTTCCTCAAGTTTTCATGTGGAATTAAACTCCAATTGCCCACGTTACAGATGACTTGATAAACACATCCATGGTTGATTTCCTTTTCTTCCCTGTCTCACTTCCTCATTCCTTTACCTTGGGTTTCCTGCACCTTCCAAAGAAACTACTGGCATTTAAATCCTTGTCTTGGGGTTTGCTTTTGGAAGAACCCAAAAAGAAGACAGAGGCAGATGATTATACAGAGTAAAGGAGATGTCAGAGTCAAAGGTACTCCCAAAGGATTAGGTGTCTGGTTTGGGTGACATCCTCTGAAACCTGGAACTCTGGGACAGGAGTGCATTTGAGTGGGAATGGGAGGAGATAATGAGTTATGCTTATGACCTGGTGACTCTGAGATGCCTGTGAAACATTTTGGAAGGGATGCCCCACAGGAAGTTGGCTCTGTGGGTCTGGTGCTAAGGAGAAGGTTCTGGGTGGAAGAGAACCTGTGTTAGAATCATCAGAGTCATTCATGACTCACCTCAAGGTGTGGGCGTGCCTGTGTCTTTACCATCTACTGAATCATGTCTGATCTTTTCTCCCCAGCTCCTACCCAGACGGAAGGAGAGAATGTGGAGGTGTTTATGTGGGTGGGAGCCGAGAAAGTGTTCATTAGAGGGAAGAGAGAGGAAGCACGTTTATATTGAGGGAGCATTTATCGAACTTTTGCCAGCGGATGCAAGCAAATCGCTGATACATTTCAAAAAAAAGTGTGGAAGGCTTTCCTTGCCCTGCAGGGAGTGTTTTTTTTTAATAAGTCATGTGGTTAGGGGTGTCAGTGTAATTTTTCTCAGCTGGTGCTGCAGACACTCTGAGAGTCCGTTGGAGAAATCATTCGGGCTTCCTAAGGCCAGCATGGACGTATCACCATGCTTTCTTTGCATCCTATACTCTCAAAGTAGAACGTATCTTTGAAGAGGTCTGGTCTACCATCCTACCTGACAAATGCTGGGATCCTTCTGTTGAATTTCTAACTGGAGGTTGTTGTTGGGCTTAGATTCCCTGGGCAATGACGAGCTGATTTCTTTGCAAGGAAGACCATCTGCATGGTTTAACAAGCTTCCATTGTTATATAGTTCTTTTTTTTGAAGCTGAACTATGCCTCTCCATCATTTCCACTCATGGGTTCTAATGTTTCTCCCGCACAAATGCCCCACTGACCTCCTCTCCTCCCTGTAAGAAACCTTGTAAAGAGCTAAAGGTAGTGGCTTGCCAGGCTCACTTGAGTCTTCTCTTGTTTGGACTGAACTTGCTTTTGGTCGTCTTGTTCCCAAAACTGGGGACGCACTCCTTCCTAGGTAACGGTCAACCAGAGTCAAGAGCTCAAGGCCAGAGAGTCTGACAACCTGGAATGTGTAGGCTGCCACGTGGGCTGCTCAACCCTAGGGGGCACCATTCCTATTGCAGACATCCTGCACCACCGTACCTGGCTGCCTTGAGAATGGGCTTCGACCTCTTCTCAGCAACTTTGCAGAAACACACAGTTGCTTGTATGATAGAGAGATAGTTATGGAAAGACAGAGAGAAGGCTTAGAAAATCAAAAGGAATGATCCTATGTCCAACGTGTCTCTTAGGCTAGGAGACTGGTGGTCACCTCTAATGTCTCCAACTCATCAAGTCTTATTGAGTTTGCCTCCTTCTAAATACACCCATATCCAACTACCTGTCTCTGTCTCCCCTGTTGCCAATCCAACCAGTTCACCATCGTCTGGATTATTCAACAACCTCCCCTCCACGCCTTCCAATCCATTCTCCATATAGCAGCTGGAGTTATCTTCCTAAAATTCAAATTCACTATGTCTCTTCCCTGTTTAGAATTTTTCAGGGGCTTCCCAATGTTCTTAGGCCAAAGACCAACATTTTCCACAAGGCATTGCATGATCTTGGGCCCCATTCTCCTGCTGAGTTTTTCCCCAGCTGAGGGGCCATGGTGTTTGGATGGGTGCCGTAGTAGTTATTGGGAGATTTTAGAACAGGGTTTCTCAACCTCAGCACTGCTGGCATTTGGAACCAGATAATTCTTTGTTGCGGGCGGTTGTCCTGTGCATTGCAGAATGTTGAGAAATATCCCTGGGCTCTACCATTAGATGCCATTAGCACCTCTTCTCCCCATTGGTGACAATCAAAAATGCTTCCAGACATTGTCAGATGTTGCCTGGGGACAAAATAACTCCCGGTTGAGAAACGTTGCTTTAGAGCGAGACCCGGATGAGTCCACTCCCAGCTCTGCCTCTTGCTGGTTGTGTGATCTTAGGGAGGTCACTTAACCTTTTTGTGCCTCAGTTTCCTCACCTATAAAATGAGGTTACTAACAGGAGCTACTACATGGGGATATGACAGTAAAATCAGATCATCCACATCTAGCGCTTGGCAACATAGTGCCAAGAGTATTATGTGTCCCGTAAATACGCGCCAGTTATTATTATTGCTGTTGTTGGTTTTCTCAACATTCCCACCCTAACCCACTTCGAGGGTGGGTTGATGTTGAAGAGAAAAGTCCTTCTGATACACACAACGGCCACCTGCCCCCCCAATAAAAAACAGCAGCTTCTTCCCAAGCCAGGGAAGAAATCAACCTGCCCCCCCCCTTTTTTTTTTTTTTTCTGAAAAGTCGGTTTCCTGAGGCAACGAGCATAATGGGCTTTTCTCCTTTGGGAGATAGTGGCCTTTTCCAGGGGACAGTTTAATCTTTTGGAGACAGGTGAATATGAGCTGCCGTAATCCTGCAATGCTACCAGGAGAGTTGGGGAGAGGGAGAGAATTTCAATAGTGCCTTAGAGACTCTTAGGGTGTTTCAACAATAGCACTTTGAGGCTTGAACCCAACCCCCCCACCCCGGGACGCATTCCTGGAAATAACAACTTGGGCTGATAGGAGGGAATTTTATGGGTGGAAAGGGGGAAGGTCCTGTCTTTCCCAGGGTCATGTTCAATTCCACCTAGCAGGCAGGTAGGTGGAATTATTTTTATTTATAGATTGGGAAACTGAGGTTCAGAGAGAGAAAGGCATCTGCCCAAGGATGCACTGTGAGTTAGTGCTGGTGACAGGTTTTTCAAAAATCTTGAAGTATAATTGACTTATAATGTTACAATATACATATAATAATACTCCTTTCTCTCTCCAGACCCTCTCTCTGTGCTCCTCCCCCTGCTCTGTGCCCTGGGAGGCCAACCTTTAGGGACTGCATCAATGGCTCCCTTACATTTTGGATCCTTGTTGGGTTTGGCCAATGGGGAAGCAGCAGTAGGAGATCCAAGGGTGGGGGGAGAGAGAGGTCAAACTAACTTCCCTTCCTTTTCCTCCCTCCCTAGAGGCCCCTGCTAAGTTCCAGCCATTGTGTCTGGCTTTTGGTAACTGCGTCTCCCTTTCCCCTTTCAGACCTCCGAGTGGTGACTCCAGAATACCGCATGACCCATTGTTGGTTTTCACTAGCCTTTATCAATAAGAGACGTTATTAAATTCATCTCAGTTACCATGTTTGAGTATGCCTTTGGATTTCTGCTGAGTCTCTCTTCAGGGAGCCCAGAAGAAGAGGGCAAAATCCAGGCTTTACCTCCCCCAGGCTCTGGCTTCTGATGGACCATGTTCTGTTCATCTCTGAGTTCTCACTACAGCGCAGAGCACAGAGTAGGTGCTCAGTGAATGTTTACTGACTGGAATTAATGGGATTTATAATTAAGACAGAAAGGAGAAGTCAGAGCAGTGAGCTCTGCCTCCCTGAGCTTGCCAATATGTGCCAATGCTGTGGGCATCAGAAGGACATATTGGTAAGTGGCAGGAGATGTGGATGGATTCTGTGATCTAGCTGTGCAGTCTTACCCTCAGGGTCCTATTGGGTTTATGGAAAGTCCAATAGGGAGTTTGGTGACCCATTGTGACATGTTTGCAAAGAGCAGCATCTTAGTGGAGACTCTGGAGATGAGGGGAGTGTTAAAAGCTCAGAGAGAGGAAGCTACCTATCCAAGGTCACACAGCTAGAAGCACAGAGTGAGCCCAAAGCTTGTGACCTAATCACTGTGACAGCCATCACCTACTGGGCACTTACTGTGGCCACACGCTCTGCTTAGCTTATCTCGGTTTTCACAAAAATCTCACAAGGAAGGTATCATCAGCTCTTTTCACAGGTGGTAAAACTGAGCCTCAGAGAGGTAAAGGGATTCATCCAAGGTCACACAGCTAAGAAGACACATAGCTGGGATTCAAATCTGACTTTATAACTACAGTCTTCTACTTCAGTTTGCTCTCTGTGACCACTAGTGTCTAAGTCTACTTCCCTAGGATTTATTTTCTTTTAAGAGTTCTTGCCAAGTCTCAAAAACAGGTTGGGGTTCAAAGAGAAAGAAAGGAGAAAAGTAAGTAAATTGTAAAATTTGGGGGTGATTTTAATTTTTGAACAGTAGGCAAAGATTGACCAGGTCTGGACAGCTCTGGCCTCTGCCTGGTTCCCCTGTCACATCACAGGGGAATGGTTAGGAGGGGCCCAGGGCATGGGCAGAGTAGGAGCTAGGGCAGACAGAGCCTACCCAGGTGTCTGGGCCATGGAAGGGCAGGTCCTACGTGGTTTATGGGGAGCTACAAAGACACTTCTTCCTGCTAAGAAGCCAAAGCTCCCGGGTCACAGATCCAACAAGGGATTCTAGAGTTTTAGAATCTTTCATTTCTTCATTCATTCATTTAATTGAGATCGAACGCCTCCTTTTGGACAGAACTGGAGATGCACTGGTGAGCAAAATGCCTTGGCACGTCCTTGTGGGGTGGAGAGTCTGCAGGGGTGGGGACATTACTTGAGCTAACATGATCGCGTACTTTGAGTGTCATGAGAGGGGAAGCAGAAAAAGTGGCCCCTAGGAGGTGATATTTAACTTGAGACCTGAATTCAAGATGTAAGAGCCAGTGGGAGGAGAACATACAAAGGTCAGTGACCCAGGAGGAGGTTGAAGAACCTAGTCATCACATAGGCAACTGGGAGCCACTAGAGGTTTTAGAGCAACCTTGATGAGAACTGGAGGCCAGACATGGCTGCATGATGGAGGGCTGCTTGGAAGAGGTGGCACTGGAGGCAAGAGAGTCCATGAAGACACTGCAGAAAGGTTTGGGTTGGTGATGATGCCTATCTAGATGGACACAAGGGGAGCAACTGGATGGACATGAGGAATTTTTAGAAGATAGAGGTTATTGAACAAGGACTGGTAGAGAAGGACTAATTAAGAGTGACCCTTTAGAATTGTCTTGTCATTTTCTATACTCTTGTACCCTAAATGTCAAAGCTACATCCCAAATTTCAGACGACAAACCAGATTCCACTACTCACTCTGCCTCTAGTCCCTGTGTTCTGAGGGCCCCCATCCTTTACCCACCCTGTGAGCCTAACTTCAGCACTATTCGTTCAAAAAATATTTATTGAGCACCTACTACATGCCAGGTACTGTTCTAGCTGCTGGGAATCACAGCAGTGAACAAATCAGACAAGGTCCCTACCCTCCTGAGTGCTAACGTTTTAATGGGGAAGACAAACCATCTACAGATGAAAGAGGAAGGTAATTTCAGAGATGAGTGCTGTGAAAGCAGTAAATAAAATAGGATGATGTGACATAGAGTGACTGGGCTGGCCAGACGGGGTGATAGAAGGAGGTGTCTCCAGCGAGGCGTCATGATGTGGAGTCCTGGAGAGAGCTGAGGTGGGGCTGTGGAGGAGGTCATTCCTGGCGGGGAGAGCCCGCGCATTCGAGGGCTGAAAGGCGAGTGGCATTTGATGGGGTGAAGTCAGGGCAGCCTTCCGTGGCTTGAGCGCATGAACCGTGTAGACCTTAGCAAGGAGTTTTGCTTTTATTTTGGTTCAGTTTCACTGCTGTAGCAAGAACAGATAGTAGGGGGCAGGAGCAGAAGCAGGGAGACCATTTGGGAGGCTATCTTGCTAGTCTAGGCGAGAGAGGATGGTGGCGTGGACAACCGTGGAGACGCTGGAGTGGAGAACCCAGCGGGCAGGTGTACGGATTACATATGGGGAATTGTGGGGGGAAGTAAGGGATCCTCTTGGTCATGGACAAGCTGCTAGGATCACCTGTCTGGAGTCCTTGGCATTTGTCCTTTCACCCACCTTTGGTTCCCTGGCCACCATCTCGCTGCGAGCAATGGAATAGCATGACGTATCTCATGTTGGCCGCCAGGTGCTCTGCCTCTCTCTAGACCGTCTGTTTCTTCTTCTATTCAAGGCTGAAGTCTTCTTCCCAAGACTGGGCCATGTTGCTCCAAGATGGGCATCCCTTACCCTTGTTCCCAGGATATTCACGCCTCTTATTTTCACTCTCCAAAGAATTTGGCAAAAATATCCATGGGGTCTCAAGCTTTCCTTGCTATTCTTTCACAGCCAACGTGATTAAATGGGGGAGGATGGGGATTATTATAAGTCAGGACCCAGAGAGACCTGAAGAATCCCTCTGGCTGATAGAGCTCCCCAGTCATCTACCACCGTGCCTGAAATTCCACTATTACTGAGTCTCCTCTTCAGGTTAATCATGGTTCTCTTCAAATGCAAATGTGGCCAGGATGGGCATCTCACATAGTCTCAACCTACATATCAGTGGCTTTGTCATCCCTACTACAAGGAAATCAGCCAGGCTGAAAGTTTGTTAACTGGGGATGGTTTAAAGGGCACCGGGATTTTTGAAGCCAGAAAGATGTACCTTGGAGTCTTATCTTTGCCACTTAGCAGCTGTCTGACCTTGGAAAATTTCTTAATTTCTTTGACTCTCAGCTTTCTTTGTAGAGGCTACCAAATGTCAGCCCCTCTATCATAAAACTTTCTCTCCCCTTTAGGCTTGGAGGAGGGCTGGCCAGTCTGACTGTGTCCGTCCCTCCGTGATTAAGGTCTGCAATCAGCCCAGCTGCTTGATGGAATCAGAGCCGGCTGATTAGCAGGGCACACTTTGGCCTCAGGTTAATGGATGAGTCCATGCTGTGGCTACAGAGTAATTACCAGTTAAAAGGTCCAAGACCAGGGCTCCATGGTCTTGGGGAGGTCTGACCTCATTTAAATGCAGAATCGGGAAAACCATCTTATACCAGCCAGCAGCCCAGAGCTAAGGTGAGGGTCCAGGACCCACTGAGTGTGGCCCGAGAGCTCCATGCTCAGCCTCAAATTGGCCAGATGGGTTTTACTTGTCTCAAGGGAGGCAGCTGAGAGCTGTGGCAAGAGCAGCTTAGACAGACTTGGGGGGGGAATTCCAGCCATGCCATCTATTCCCCCTTGGAGGCTGGACCAGGCATTTAAACTCTGTGCTTTCATGTCCTCATCTATGAAGTGAAGTTAAAAATGCCTGTCTCCTGGGGAGTGCAGAGCTCACTCAGGGCTGATGGCCCCTGGTGCCGGCACAACGGCACTCCTCCCCTTCCTGGGAGTGTGTCCCTTGTTGGTCAAGGATTCTCTGCCCACACTGTTCCTGACAACTGATTGACTTTTCAAGTCTTAACTGAGTACCTATTCTGTGCCAAGTATGCTGCCAGGGGAAGGGATAAGACACTATCCCCAAATTCAAGGAGCTTGCGGTCTTGAATATGGATGGGGACAGTGACTGCTGGAGCAATGAGAGAGAAACAGAAGGAGTGCAGAAACCCTGACAGGAGCCCTTGACCGAGATTGCAAGGCAGGGATGCTTCCTGGAAGGGGTGACACTAACCCTGGTGCTGTGGGTAGAGATGCATGAAAGTAACATTTCAGGCTCTGAGAACGATCAATGCAAAGGTCCAGAAGAGAGGGAGTGAGACAGGTTTGTGGATGGAAATGACAAGCGTTCAGTGCCTGAGACACTGCTGCATGAGGGAGTTCATGACTGAGTGACTTAGTGAATAGGGGAAGCAGTGAATGGGGGAATGAGTGATTGAATTTGTGACTGAAAGAATGAAGGCCTGAATGGAGGTAGGAGTGAGTGAATGAGCAGTTTGGAGAATGAGTGAACACGTTATCGCTTTGCTGTCATTTTTTCCTTACTGGAAATTGCAGTCTCCTCCCTCCCACCCACAGTCTCCATCATCCTTTCCCTCCACTGCTTAGGGGTTTTTTTTTTTTCATAACACTCAACCCCTGTACATATATATAATTCCCTGGTTTATTATAAATATTATTTATTGCCTGTGCCTCCCCTCTTATCTACCAGGGCAGGAATTTTATTTTAATTTTGAATTTAAATTTTTATTGATATATATTTTGCTTTTAAATGTTTGCAAATTATTTTATTTTATTTTATTTTTTTAACATCATTACTGGAGTATAATTGCTTTACAAATGTTGTGTTAGTTGCTGCTGTATAACAAAGTGAATCAGCTATACGTATACATATATCCCCACATCCCCTCCCTCTTGCGCCTCCCTCCCACCCTCCGTATACCACCCCTCTAGGTGGTCACAAAGCACCAAGATGATCTCCCTGTGCTATGTGGCTGCTTCCCACTACCTATCTATTTTACATTTGGTAGTGTATATATTTCCATGCCACTCTCTCACTTCATCCCAGCTTACCCTTCCCCCTCCCCGTGTCCTCAGGTCCATTCTCTACGTCTGCGTCTTTATTCCTGTCCTGCCCCTAGGTTCATCAAAACCTTTTTTTTTTTTTCAGATTCCATATATATGTGTTAACATACGGTATTTGTTCTTCTCTTTCTGACTTACTTCACTCTGTGTGACAGACTCTAGATCCATCCACTTCACTACAAATAGCTCAATTTCGTTTCTTTTTATGGCTGAGTAATATTCCATTGTATATACGTGCCACATCTTCTTTATCCATTCATCTGTTGATGGACACTTAGGTTGTTTCCATCTCCGGGCTATTGTAAATAGAGCTGCAATGAACATTGTGGTACATGACTCTTTCTGAATTATGGTTTTCTCAGGGTATATGCCCAGTAGTAGGATCGCTGAGTATTATGCTAGTTCTATTTTTAGTTTTTTAAGGAACCTCCATACTGTTCTCCATAGTGGCTGTATCAATTTATATTCCCACCAACAGTGCAGGAGGGTTCCCTTTTCTCCACATCCTCTCCAGCACTTACTGTTTGTAGATTTTTTGATGATGGCCATTCTGACTGGTGTGAGGTGATACCTCATTGTGGTTTTGATTTGCATTTCTCTAATGATTAGTGATGTTGAGCATCCTTTCATGTGTTTGTTGGCAGTCTGTATGTCTTCTTTGGAGAAATGTCTATCTAGGTCTTCTGCCGATTTTTGGGTTGGGTTGTTTGTTTTTTGATATTGAGCTGCACGAGCTGCTTGTATATTTTGGAGATTAGTCCTTTGTCAGTTGCTTCATTTGCAAATATTTTCTCCCATTCTGAGGGTTGTCTTTTCGTCTTGTTTATGGTTTCCTTTGCTGTGCAAAAGCTTTGAAGTTTCATTAGGTCCCATTTGTTTATTTTTGTTTTTATTTCCATTTCTCTAGGAGGTGGGACAAAAAGGATCTTGCTGTGATTTATGTCATAGAGTGTTCAGGGCAGGAATTCTTTTTTTATCAGTTTTATTCACTTTTGTGTCTTTGGTACAGTGCCCTGGCACATAGGTGATCAATAAATGCTTGTGGAATGAATGAATTTCATGAGAAGAGAGTGAGGGCATGTGGGAGAGAATTTCCAGAGCCCGAGCTTCTGGGTCCCTTCCTCAGTCCCCACAGCCATGCTCCAGGGAATGGATGCACCCAGCCCCCTTCCTTCTAGATCTTCCTTTGCAAAACTCAGCAGCCCTGGTGCCTGGATCCTCAGAGATGCTACCCTGGGTCCATCAGGCACCGCCCCAGAGTTGGCCTTGTAGGGGAGGGCAGGGAAGGATGGAGGGAGGTGGTGGGAGGAAGGGAGGGATGGAGGGAGGTGGGCGGAAGGCGGGAGCTGCTGGTGAAAGCCATTCTGTCTCCTCCAGCCACCTCAATGGTGACCACTTGTCAGAAGAACCAGCAGGGGAAAAAAATGACCAAAAAAAATCAGGTCCAGTTTATCACCTTCAAATTGTGTTGAACAAGAGACCAGAGCTACTTGGTTTTAAGGAAGCTCCCTGCTCCCCCCACACAGAGCAAACACCACTAAATGTCTCTCCAACCGCACAGCTGAGTGTTGGCAACGTGGCTGCCAATTAAAGGGTTCCCTGACATGGGGGCTGATCCACAGTGGCTGTCGAGGGGGGCAGTAGAGAGAATGGAATCATTAAAATGGGAGAACAAAGTGGGTGGGACGAGCTCAAAAGGGATGAAGGCACAGAGAAAAATGTTGCCTTTCTGGGGCATTTATGCCCGGGGTTGGCCTGGGTGCTTCTGGAAGAATTGACTTCCTGCCCAGGTAGATGGTAAGGGCTAGATGCCAGGTGGATCTGGGATGCACCTACATGGAAGGCTTTCAGGAGGACCCCAAATACCTTCATGACTACTGAGCCCCTTTCTTCTCAGTTCACCAGCTTGTAGGGTGCAATGGTTGCAATGATTTCCCAACCTTGTCGATCCAAGCTTTGCCCCAATCCAATGCTTCAGTCGGCTCTTCTGCCGTCACCTAAAAGGTCTGACGATCACTGCTTACATTGCCTCCCATGACAGGGAGATCTTTCCCTCCCGCAGCAGCCCCTCTCCCACCTTGGTGTAACCCTTACTTCTACAGGGTCCTTTATGATGACATAGAGTCTGAGTTCACTGTGCACTTACCATGCGCAGGCTCCACTCCAGGAATTTTGTAGAAACTGATTCATTTACTCTGTTCAGCTTGCCCTACTTTCCTCTTCGCTCTCACTCTCCAGCCATCTAACTCCTCCCCTTCAGGGCCTTAGCACAGACTCGAGCACCTCTCTGCCTCCCTCACAGAGTGTTGTCGGGTGAAACGGGATGATGAACGTGAAAGCACCTAGTACCTGGCTGTCCGTAGTGAGGGCCCAGCAAATGACAGCATTTTTGTTGTCCTCACCCAGTACCAGCTTCAGCTGACTAGGAAATAAAGTATTTTTTTCTCAGAGGTTCAGAGTTGTAACATTTCTTTCACTATCCACCTGGATGCTTCTTCTCCATCTCTCAAGGTTTTAAGAGTATCCAAGATCTATGGGTGTGGTAAGAAAGTGTCGTCACATCCTGGCTTAATTAAAGGGCAACATTATCATCCATTGTCATCACCACTACCACCACCACCATCATCACCACCGTCACCGTCGTCACCACCATCAACCTCATCATTGTCAACATTATCACCACCAACAACAACTCCATCATCACCATCGTCATCATCAACACCTTTATCATCAGTGCCACCATCACCATCATCACCACCACTGCCAACATTATCATTGTCAACATCAGCACCACCTCCATCATCATTATCACCATTAGGATCACCACCACCACCATCACTGTCATCATCACCCCCATCATCATTACCACCAACATTATCTCTGTCAGCATCATCACAAACACCACCACCTCCATCATCATCACCATCGTCACTACCACCACCGTCATTGTCAACATCATCACCGCCACGACCACCACCATCACCACCACCACCGCTATCATCACCATCTTTATCATCTTCATCATCATTAAAGGCTACTATATTTCAAGCCACTTATTTTATACCAGGCATTCTATCAGTTGCTTTATATGTTTTCTCATCTTCCAAATGACCTTTCCAGTTGAGGAAACTAAGGCTTAGAGAAGCAAAATAGCTCACCCAAGTTTTCATAGCAACTAAAACGTCCCAGTCTGGATCTGAGCCCATGTTTGGGTGACTTTATAGCCCAGGTGCTTTTTATCCAGCCCCTGGTCCATGCACCTTCAGTTTCCTGTTCCTTCTACCAGCTTAAAAAGATGCCTCTATGAAATCCTGACTATACATCTGACTGTCATGCATTCCAGACAACTGTAACAAATCTAGGTTTAATTTAGAGTTGGCTTCTACAGAACTTGCAGTTATCTCTTACTTCTAAACCTTTTTCATATAAACTTCTCTTCCCCTGTATTTCTTCCATCTTGGGCTTAGGCCATTGGCTTTGGGATCAAAGTGCAAAATTTTTACATCCATCTTTATGTATCAGGTGCTGCCCACCTTCTGGAGCCTGTCTTACTCCCAAACTGGAGCCATCTGAGCCCCACCTGTGACTTCGTCCTGCCACAAGGGCTAGGACTGTCCCTGACATGAGGTAAGAGAGGCCCCATCCTCACGCTCCGGGATTGAGCCCCACTCCCTCCACTTCCATTCTGGCCCAGATCTGAGGGGTCCTGTTTTATGTCCCAAGTCATGTTTCTATTTGGTACCTTCTGTTTACCCAAGCCCTTCAGTTGAAGCCCAGGTCTTGCTACTGCTGGGCTTCATGACTGTCCCTCTTCACCCCAAGACTTGGTGGTTGAGGCCAGGACTTAGTTGGAAGGTCACCTCATCTATGAAGGTTTTCCTGGCCCCGGTGGTAGAACTGACCCCATTCTCCTTTGTGACCTGGAACACTGAACAGTTTCCATCATAGCACTCACATCTCCATGCCTTCATTTCTCTGACTCCCCCTACAAACAGTGAAATGAGACAATTTCAAGCTGGCTTCTTCGAGTCCCACCTTCATCCAAGATTGATGCTTTTCTTTCAGTTCATGATCATTCCATGGAATGATCCAAGGCCTCCAATGATTCCAAGGCCTCCATCCTCTGCTCTGGGGACCTTGTAAGTGTCAAATACTTGGGACCATGGTTGGTTTTCCAAGAGACGGACCAATTAGAGGCATAGTCTGCAGGGCACAGACTAATGTCACTGTGAGCTAGATGACCAGTGATGGGGCTGATCCCGGGCCAATGGGGTCCCTCGGATGCTCCTGAGTTGGTTGGTGTTCCTGGGGCCTCTGTCACCTTAGGTACAAGGTCCTTTTCTTCCTCTAAGCAATCTCCACACCACCCTCTCTGGTCCTCATGGTCCCCTTCTCTCCCTTTCTTCATTCTTCTGTCTTCTACATGGTTGCTGCCATCAGAAAATCTAGTTCTGCTGGTGTACGTCTGACTCTTTTCGCCTTTGGCAATATTCACAGAAATTTTTGTTTTACATTCCACAGAGGATGATTTATACCTACTTGTGCAGCCAGGGGATGGGGGCAGTGGAGAGACCTCCGGGGTCCAACTGAAAGAATTTGGGGGCCTCAGAGTCTGGGAGAAAGCACAGGGATTAATATGTACAAGCATTCCCTACCACACTGCATTTCCCATAAGAGCAAGGATTTGGTCTCATTTATCTTTCTCCCCACAGCACTTAACCTGGTGCGGGGCCCACAACAGGTGCTCAGTGAATGCTGTGAGTGACGGAATGAATGCAGATCTAGGTTTCTGGCTCTGACTTCCACCTGCCACTTTCTCCGGATGTTGCTCCTAGGAATCTGGGACCATGCTAACTCCTCTAAGGAAGCGTAGCTCAGAAAGTCTAAGGAACCCTCTCAAGTCACGTGAGAGGCCACCTGAGTCAAGACTGGTGGGCCTGGAAGTGAACTCTGAGCTTTATAGCTGACGTTCCTTCTGTTCATCTGTCATCTCTCATTTTCCCTGAAAAAGCTACGAGGGGGCTTCCCCGGTGGCGCCGTGGTCGAGAGTCCGCCTGCCGATGCAGGGGACGCGGGTTCGTGCCCCGGTCCGGGAGGATCCCGTAAGCCGTGGCCGCTGAGCCTGCGCGTCCGGAGCCTGTGGTCCACAACAGGGAGAGGCCCGCGTACTGCAAAAAAAAAAAAAAAGAAGAAGAAAAAAATAAGCTAAGAGAACTATTCCATTTATACACTTTTTTTTTTTTTAATTCCTACTTGGATGCTTAGTTGTAATTCTTCAGGTTATTATTTAACCTGTCTGTACTTCTATTTCACCATCTATGAAATGAGGATAATGACAGTATCTATCTAAGGGTTATTGTGAATTATTAGATAATTTAATACATGTGCAACACACTTAGCTACGAGGCTTGAACATAATAGTATTATATAAGCATTATATGTGTTAGCCATTGTTATTATTTTTATTGTTAATGGTGGACTAAGAGTCTATTTTAATGTGGTACACATTCTTTAAGACCCTATTCAAATGCTGCCTCTTCTATAAAGCTGCCCTCACCCAGGAGCCCTGGTCAGACTCAGTCTCTCTCCTCCTTCCCCCCGTCTGTTCTCTTTTACGGTATTTCTGTGTGCATCTCTTTCAATGGCCTAGTGTGTTTTGCTCACCCTTGGGACCCGACGTGGACAGTGGGTGCTCTGTAAATACACAGTGAATTGTCCAGGGCCTGGAGAAATCATCTCCATTCTCCAAACCCTGGGGGCTCCTTGGGCTTTCTCCAGAAGTGTGAGGGTTAAGGAAGCCATCCCTGGAAGATGCGGGAAGGTGGGCTGTTGGCTCCAGGAAAGCCTGCTTCTGCCTCCGCTTCCAAGCCTGCATCTTCGTTCCTGCCTCGCACTTAATGAGCACCCAAAGTGATTCTCTAGTGCTTGTAATTCACCAAAATTGTTCTGACATTTGGAAGGCCCGGAAATTGACAGCCTCATACCCCAGTTTGCCTGTCTGTCTCAATGCCTTGTAGAAGGCTGAGCTGATTGCTTCTCCTGCAATGATTATCCTGGAGCTTCAGACAACATCAGAGGAAATAAACGATTGGAAAGGTTAGAGACAGGGGCTGGAGGGGAGAAGGCAGGGAGGGGATTCAGGAAAACCTGGGCGAGCAGCTGCGTTTGAGGTGCGCCGGAGGCTGACCTGAGAATTGGGGAGAGGAAGATGGATGGGAGAACTACCTCCGCTTCTCAGAAAATCTCAGCGACTATTGGAAACTGAAGTGGCACAAGAGACAGCAAGTATGTCTCCTTAGGACCTTCTGGAATATTCTGACCTCACCTTATCGTTTTATAGAACTAAAAAACGGAGGCCTGGGGGGCGACGAAGGGGTTGACTTGGCAGAGTGAATGGCAAAGACAGATTGAAGTCAGATCTCCTGTCATCTCTAGAACAGACTTACAAATATCTCACTGTTGCTGAGAAGATTATAAATAGCATAGGTCAACACCGAACTGGGCTTGGCTCAGAGAAGGTGCCTTAGAAGGGGGTGCCTACCACAGGATCAAAGCCAGGACCATACAAGCAGTGAGTCCAGCACAGGGTGGCTGCCCAAGGAGGGACACAAATAGAGGAGAAGACGTAGCCCCTCTCACCTGGAGGCACCAGCGGCTCTCAGGCGAGGACCAAGTCCTCCCAGCGCCGGGATCCTGTCTCAGATTTGTCTGCTGTTGCACTGAAGGTCAACCCCATCACCTAAGCCCGGTGCCCACCCCTTTCTGAGCCCGCAGAGGAGCCCGCTCCATCCTTCCTGTCTTGTTATCACCACTTCCTCTGTACGGGGGTGTTCCTGTGGCATACAAGCATGCCTTTTTTATCACCCTCTGCTTTCTGCATCATTTCTCTGCTCCCCTATAAACAGAGCTCTTGGAAAGAGTTGTTGGCGCTGGACACTCCCTCAGCTCTCGTTCCCTCCTCAGTCCACTCCAGTCAGGCTATCATCCACCTCCTTCTGCTGGGCCTGCTCATATCAAGGTCAAAAATGACCTATGGCTTGCCAAAGCCAAGGCCAACTCCAAGCATCGCTGTGCTGAGTCCTCTGTGGAAATCAGCATCGGCACTCCCTAAACTCTTGGAACATGTGCTTCTCTTGCACCCACTTCTGCCGGCCATCTGTCACCCCCTCGCTCTTTTCTGTGCTGCAGGCCCTGTCCTCAGCTTCTTCTCTTCTCTACCTGCACCTGCTCCCTAGATGATCTCATCAATGCTGTCAATTACATGCTGAAAGACTCTTGATTTTATATCCAGTTTTACCTCTGATTTTATACTTTAAGCTTGAGCTTCTATAATGAGCTTTGGACCTTTATATTCAAGTGTCTACTTGAGTCCATGAATGTGTTCATTGACTCCATTTCTGTCTCAAAATCTTTGCATTGCCTGGTTGCCACCCCGTCTTTCGGATTTCAACTCAAATGGCACTTTTTAGAGAGCCCTTTGCCACCGCCCTGGCTGAAACAGCCTCACAGGAATTCTTTGTTACATTAACTGACACTATCATCTTTATAACATGGCTCAATAACTGAAAGTTTTCTTCCTTCCTCCCCACTCTCTCTCCCCTCTCCCCCTCCTCCCTCCCATCTCCCTCCCTCCTCCCTCTCTCCTCTTCTTTTCTTTCTTCCTCCCTTCCTTCCTTCCTTCCTCCTTTCTTTCTTTCTTTCCTTCTTTCTCTTTCTTTCTTTTTTCCAAAGTCATCTAGCTACTAAGTGGCAAAAGCAGGATTTGAACTCAGTACATCTGCCTTCCAAGGCTGCATTCTTCTACCTCGCTGTAACTCCCTTTATTAGCATATCACGAGCCTTTATAGTAATTAAATTATTCTAATTTTGTCCCTTTAAAATTTGTAATTATGCAACTACCAATCAGAATGTCAATCAATGTAAAAGTGCCAGTGTTTCTGAATTGAGTTAATATAATTATGACTTAAAAAAATGAGTCTTAATAGACTGTCAGCCCCTTAAGGGCAGACACAATGCCTTAACCCTACCCACTTCTGCATCTCATCATCTAGACAAGGGCTTGCACAGAGTAGGTTTACTAGTGAGTGACTGCTACACTAATGCTGTATAATGAACATCCCTAAATGTCAGTAGCTTATAACAACAAGCATTTTTTCTTTGTCTCATGAAGGTCAACTGTGGTTTAGCGGATCTAGGCTGGGTTTCACTGGGTGACTCTGTTCTAAACTATGGCCGGCTGGGCTTGGCTCCAGATGGTGGGTTTGCCTTGGGGGCTAAGCTGAAGGACAACAGCTATCTGAGAAACTGTCTCATGGCAGATCACCAGACCACAAGGGTCCAGCCAATCCACCAAGATATGTAAGGCTCTGCTTGCATCACACCTTCTGACATTCCATTGGCCAATGCAAGTCACATGCCCAGCCCAACATCAGCTGGCAGGGAGGGGGAAGAGAGTGACTACTTACTGAACGCTAACCTGCATTACGACCTAGACCTTCATGAAGGTTGACCTAAGCTTTGGGGCCTGACTTTAGGTAAAGAGCTCTCTTCTTCCTGGGCCAGACACCCTGAGACTAATGCCTTTGATTCTTGAGAATCTGAGGATCACAAGTCAGAAGCCACTTAGCAAGCCAGTCTCAAAGGACCCTCTCAGGACCATGTTTGGTGAGTGCCCTGCCTGTGTCCATGGGATCTCCTGGCTTGTACCTAAGGGCAGCCCAGGGCTAGGAGAAGAACATGAGTCTAGTGTCAGGGAGACTGAATCCTCCACATAACAGAGAATCTAGATTCTCATCTAAGGGCCTCATGCCTGGCTTTGCTCCCTGGCTGACCTCACCTCCCTTTATCTTCTCCCCTGTCCCCCTCATCCTGGACTTCCTCTGGTTTCTGGCACACAGCGAGCTCTCCTTCCTGCCTCAGCTTTCTACTTGCTGTTCTCTTTGCTCAGAAGGTCCTCACCTGAGATATTCACATGGCTGGTTCCTTCTTACCCTCCAGATTCCAGCTCAATTTTCATCTGTTCACAGAAGTCTTTCCTAACCAACTGATTGAAAATAGCACCCCCATCGCTCTCTCTTACCACCTGGATTTATTTTCTTTACTGCCTTTGCCATTATCCAAAATAATATTTTTTCTTATTTATTATCTGTCTGCTTCTAGAAAAGAAATCCCATGAGGGGAAGGATCAAATCTGATTCAGAGCTGTTTTCGGAGGCTAGAATATCCATAGAAGGTGCTGAATAAATATTTGTTGAATGAATGAGCACACGAATTAGCTGGATAACCTTGTGCAAATGACTCTGTAAACTCAGTCTCTTTTTCTGTAAAATGGGACCACTACAGCAGGCATTGGTAATTGACAGGATTTGGGGGTAATGTATGTACAGTGTTCAGCATGGTTCTAGGTACATAGTAGGTGCTTGAAGTGGAAGCTCCTGAAATAATAATAATTATCTAAGCCCAGGGCTTTTTCTGCTACCTGCTCCAGCCCTGAAGCTTTTTATTTTTCCCAGGGCTTTTCCTGGCTGGTCTTGGCAGTCCCCATCTCCCCACCGTCCAGGAGCCAGGGAGGCCAAGAACATGGCTGAGACAGTGAAGGGAAATGGGATTGGAAAGGATACTTAATTCTCAGGAATTGTCCCCCAACCTAGAAATGACATGCTAAATCAGAGTCCTTCCCATAACTCACAGTCTATCTCCATGGAAATGGGCACCACATGGAGTTAATTAGTAGAACAACAAAACAATCAATTAGTTCCTTAATTAGTTTTGCTAAGAAATGATAACAAACAAACACTATTCCAACTAATGCCTGAGCCACAGGGATGGTTTAATGGCCTTGGGAAGCCAGCTCAGGCACCCGCAGCTGAGAATGGAGATTTATTCCCCTGATATTGACAGGTTCCCGGGTCTCTGTCCAGCCTGTGTGTTTCATCTTTATGATCAATTATTTACAATGTCTGAACACAGCTGAGGGGTCGTCTGGGAGCTTTTCTTTCTAGATAGGGAAAAATATGTAATAACTCAAATCATATGAAGCCACCAGGCTCTGGAATGGTCATTCCCTGAATCATTTATTTGACAAATATTTACTGAGTATTTGTTAGGTGCCAGGCATGGTGCTGGGCACAGGGTAGAGAGGGCGGTAAGAAGTGATTGCCTGAGGGGCGCACTTTGGAGGGGGGTGTGGGAGGGGAGGGCAGATCAGAGGAGTAAGTCAACACCATTGTCACACATCTAGTTAAAGGCTGGGGTAGGGGCTCCAGAGCACAGGGGTGGGACTGGGGGTTGTGAGAGGGCCAGGAGGGATCTGGAAAGGCTTTAAGGAGGAGGTAGGTGGTGGCTGAGCCTCCAGGGGTGAATAAAATGAAGATCCTTCTCAACAGGTAGACTGGTCCAGTGGAAGGAGCACAAGGCTGGGATTTGGAAGACCTAGACTCTCCAGGCTTAAGGCTGCATCAAAATCCATATGGTTCCCCACCTGCAAAATGGAGAGAATGATACCCAAGTTTCTCCTCTCAAAGGGTTGTTATGAGGATCAAATAGATGGAGAAGCTTCTCATAAATTACAAGAAGTTTCCCACAATCAGACAGAAGCTCTGAACAGAGCACTGGAGGTGAGAGGGGGTCCTAGAGATGCTCCTACTTCCTGCGGGATCTACGAAGGAAAGGGACACTCCAGGAACACCTGGGACATACCTGTATCTACATCTATGTCTCTATATATCTATATCCATCTGTGCATGTGTATAAAGCATGCATATATGTATGTATGTATCTAGCATACATGAATATCTATCTATCATCTATCAAGGAAAATCCATTTTTAAGAGATAGTGCATGTTCATGATAAAAATAATTGAACACTAGAGATTGTCATACTGAGTGAAGTAAGTCAGACACAGAAAGACAAATATCATATGATATTGCTTATATGTGGAATCAAAAAAAGGGTACCAATGAACTTATTTACAAAACAGAAGTAGAGTCACAGATGTAGAAAACAAACTTATGGCTACCAGGGGATAAGGGAAGGGGGAGGGATAAACTGGGAGATTGGGACTGACATATACACACTACCATATATAACATAGATAACTAATAAGAACCTACTGTATATACAGCACAGGGAACTCTACTCAATACTCTGTAATGAACTACATGGGAAAAGAATCTAAAAAAAAGAGTGGATATATGTATATGCGTAACTGATTCACTTTGCTGTAAACCTGAAAGTAACACAACTATTATAGTTGTAAATCAACTATACTCCGATAAAAATTTAAAAAAAAATAATTGAAGCCGTGAAAAATGTCGCCTTCTTCCTATCCCTGACCCCCACTTGCAAAGTCTCCAGAAGCACCACTGTTACCTGTTTCTTCTGCACCCTTCAGAGGCACTCTGTTTAGGCAACATATTTTCATAAAGCCTTTCTTTTCTCTAAAACATACTGTTGTACACTTTTAGTTTTTCACGTATTACACCCCGGACAGTGGTCCGTCTCAGTATCTTTGGATTGACCATATTCTTTTTTATGGCTGGTCGCCATTTTATCCTATGGATGTTAGTTTATTTAACCGTTCTCCTTTTATGGACATTTAAGTTGTCTCCCATATCTTGTGACCCTAAGCAACGGGTTCTTCTGTTCATTATCTATGAAACTTTAAGTAATAGATTCAGTTTTCTATTTCTTGAGGTAGTTTCTGTTGACTCACTTGATCTTTATTGATGGTTGATTTTTGTGCCTTTTTTCGTGTGTTTATTGCCAGTAAGAACTTGAACTAATGTGAAATAATTGATGACAAAGTATACAAATGAAATCCAACGCCAGTGTTGCAGATATCTTGGCTTAACTCACTACTATTACAGGGGCAGAAACAGGTAGTAACACACTTGAACATAAACATTAAATAACAGTCCACTAAAAGGCAGACATGAGGCATCTTTCCCTCCATTCCCCCATCCCTACTCAAGATCTCACAGGTGTTTGGACTATAATTATGTCTTCTGGTCCACTGATTGGCTGGCCTGTATTTTGAACAAAGAGAACTAGGCGTGGGCAGTAGATAAGTCTTATAAGACGTGTGGCTCCCAGCCATGTTGGGCAAAGGGAAGCAGAGGAACCTGGTTGAGAGACAGCCCAGGGAGAAGCAGAAGCACGTGGCCTGTAGGAACTGATGCCTTTGGTTCCTGGTACATTCCTGCTTAGCTACTCTGAGCCTTTGAAAACATTCTTGCCTGAGCTATCTCAGGGAGGGAGTCCGTTCCTTTGCTGTCAAACAACACCTAAGTCAAACAGTAGATAAAAATGATATTCCTTTCCTATAAGATTGCAAGAGACTAGAATATCTAGATAAAGTGTGTTCATTTGATCACTAGTCCTTAAATGTGATCAGTTATGTCTTAATCAAATTCCGGTTTTCCTCTCCAGGCTTGAGTCATGCATAATTTTCTATCTCTGTTGGCCACCTTTAATTGAAGACACTTTTTCAAGAGCTTGTCCTTAGGCAATAGCATTCTTATGCCAATGTGGGCTCAACATTGGAGAGGCAGCTTGATGTAGAGGTGGCAGTGTGGATTGTGGTCCCTGGGTTCAAATCCCAGTGGTACCTCATATTATTTGTGAGACCTTGAGCAACTTGTTGCATCCTTTTGTTTCCTTGTCTGTAAAATGAAAATAATAATAATAACCTCACTGGGTTGTTGTGAGGCTTAAACGTGCTAATGTAGGCAACTGCTTTGAATACTCTCGTAGGTAGAAAGTTTTATGAGTGTTTCTCCTATTATTAGCTTCTCATATGTGCTGTTGTCAGGATTGTTAGAAAAACTTCCCTTTGAACCATTAGTTTCTTATGAGCAAAACAAACTTCCCTTCTCTATGTATCCATTTCTCTCTGTTTCAGCTAACTTGCCGGAGAGGATATTACGGAGAACGTAAAGCAAGCATCTTTCCTTCAGTTCTTAGCATCTCCAATTAAACAAAGAAAAACAGTACAATCCCAGTCTCTCTCCACCTCAGGGACGGTGACCCTCTAGCCAGACTCTCAGTTTTCCCTCAGTTTGAAGAAAATAATTTTACCCTCTCACATCCAATCAATATCTTTGCTGGGTCTATTGTGAGCTGATAATTTAAATACAATTGTCTCCCTAGCAACCATCCTTTCACAGTCTGCCTTTGAAAGGGCTTGCAGTTACAAAATTCACAGTTTCAGCCAGAAACGTTTTTTTTCTCTACAGGAACTAGCTTCTCTTCCAAAATAAACTCTTTAAAAAATGGAACAGAATTTCTAAAATAAAAGTTAAAAAAAACTTTTTTTTTAATTATAAAGGTAATTGAACAGGATTTTAAACAGAGACGGAAGTGGTTTTATTGCCTCTATTTCTTTAGCTCCAGAATGGTCTATATGGGACAGGGAGGACCCAGTTAGGCTCTGGGAATGTAGGAGTTGGAGGAAGGCATACAGGTAATTTAGTCTGACCTCCTGTTTCTCCTTCTCTATTTGACAGTTGAAGAAACAGAAGCCCTGAGATTTAACAGCCATGCCCAAAGGCAGGGAGCTAGGATTGGAGGCCAAACTGGGATTTCAGCCCCGTCAGGTCTCTAAGCCCAAAGTATTCTTGCCACTATAACGTGGCCTTTGAGATTTCTTGGGGGGGTGGTGATGATGAACAAATACAAAGAGGACAGGGCTTTGAAATCAGGTAAACCCACAGTGGAGTCACTGGGTATAGTGACCAGCTGTCCCAGTTTGCCAACATGGGAGGGGCTTTCCAGGACATAGGACTTTCAATGCTCAAACTGGGAAAGTCTTGGGCAAACCTTGACAAGTAGGTCATCTTACTGCTAAGCCAGTCTCTAGGTGATCTGGGGAAGTTTGGGTCTCAGTTTCCTTATCTGTGTTCAATCATAGTAGTTCACCTCATGGGGTGTTGTGAGGATAAAATAACAAAAATGAATATTAGCTTCCTTCCTTTCTCTCCTGACTTATTCTGTCCAATAAGAAGCTCTTGAATTTCTTTAGCTGGAAAAAGCTTAAGAGTGATAGTGATGCTTCTTCCCCAGGTTGGCCCAGGTCGGGGGAGGCAGAGGAGTGAGATTTTTATTCCAGAAGGTCTGATACTCAGAGATAACAGTCCTAGGAGACTCCCCCAAATGCCACCCACGACGTGAAAAATCAAAATTAGCTTCTTGGCTACTTTTGGCAGCTGTGATTAATCATTTCGTAATGAGACCGTTGAAGCACAGCTATTTATTTGCATGGGATCAGGAAGATTATGGAATATAACATTTTCATAAATTTGTTACGATTCTAGATATATGTTAGTGTGATGAATAGTTCAGGCTGCAATAGATGTTTTCATTTCAATAAAGTTATTTTGGGGATATGTTTACATGATGAAATAACCTATTATTTATCCAACTGCATTTTTATGAACTAATTTTTCTTTTTATGCCGACTTGCAATGGTGATTCATTACTTTCTGCCCTTCAACTTTTCTCTCCTTATAAATGGTTTCTGGTTTATTATTTTTTTAGTATGGTCACAATTTTATTATATCTTATATATAACTTTGATAGTATTTATACCAACATGTTAATAAAAGTTACCTTTTGCTTTGCCATTATGGGCAAGTTTTAGTTGCTTTTTTTTAAACTTCTTTATTGGAGTATAATTGCTTTACAATGTTGTGTTAGTTTCTGCTGTATAACAAAGTGAATCAGCTATACATATACTTACATACCTGTATCTCCTCCCTCTTGTGTCTCCCTCCCACCCGTCACATCTTCTTTATCCATTCATCTGCTGATGGACACTTAGGTTGCTTCCATGTCCTGCCTATCGTAAATAGAGCTGCAATGAACATTGTGGCACATGACTGTTTGAATTATAGTTTTCTCAGGGTATATGCCCAATAGTGGGATTGCTACGTCATATGGTAGCTCTATTTGTAGTTTTTTAAGGAACCTCTATACTGTTCTCCATAGCGTCTGTATCAATTTACATTCCCACCAACAGTGCAGGAGGGGTCCCTTTTCTCCACACCCTCTCCAGCATTTATTGTTTGTAGATTTTTTGATGATGGCCATTCTGACTGGTGTGAGGTGATACCTCATTGTAGTTTTGATTTGCATTTCTCTAATGTTTAGTGATGTTGAACATCCTTTCATGTGTTTGTTGGCAGTCTGTATATCTTCTTTGGAGAAACATCTATTTAGGTCTTCTGTCCATTTTTGGATTGAGTTTGTTTTTTTGATGTTGAGCTGCATGAGCTGCTTGTAAATTTTGGAGATTAGTCCTTTGTCAGTTGCTTCATTTGCAAATATTTTCTCCCATTCTGAGGGTTGTCTTTTTGTCTTGTTTATGGTTTCCTTTGCTGTGCAAAAGCTTTTAAGTTTCATTAGGTCCCATTTGTTCATTTTTGTTTTTATTTCCATTTCTCTAGGAGGTGGGACAAAAAGGATCTTGCTGTGATGTATGTCATAGAGTGTTCTGCCTATGTTTTCCTCTAAAAGTTTTATATTGTTTGGCCTTATATTTAGGTCTTTAATCCATTTTGAACTTATTTTTGTGTATGGTGTTAGGGAGTGTTCTAATTCTCTTGTTTATTATTTTAAAGTGTATGTCTCCCTTCAGATCCATTGACCAGTTTCACGTGGGATCTTTGCCCTACAGCCAACTGCTTAGAAAAACCAAGGGATTTCATATAAAATGAATCATTTTTTACTAATTGTGTCTGGGCAGTGCCACTTACTGGATCTGTGACCTTAGGCAAGCCACTTTCTCTCTCTGAGACTCAGTTCCCCGACTCTGAGGGATTTTGGCCACAGTATGTTCTCAGTTAGTACCTGTCAAAGGAATAAGTGGATGATGGAATGAGGAGAGTGAAGGCATTTGTTTGGCCTTAGGAAAGGTTTAGGTTGGGGGGTCATATCAAGGTATGCTTCTTTTGGTGGGAGGTTTACCTGTTATCTGCCAGAGAGGTAGACAGAAACATCTCTCTCTCTCTTTTTTAACCAGTCTGCCATTTTTTCATCAACAATAAAATAAGAAAAGGCTATTGATCCTTTTTTTTTTTTTTTTTGCGGTACACAGGCCTCTCACTGTTGTGGCCTCTCCCGTTGCGGAGCACAGGCTCCGGACGCTCAGGCTCAGCAGCCATGGCTCACGGGCCCAGCCGCTCTGTGGCATGTGGGATCTTCCCGGACCGGGGCACGAACCCGTGTCCCCTGCATCGGCAGGCAGACTCTCAACCACTGCGCCACCAGGGAAGCCCCGAGGCTATTGATTCTTGAAAGGCTTTGGGCACCTGTTACTTTGCTGAGTTTGGGGAATTAAATTTCTTAGAAAAATAGGGGTTTTTTTGGAGGGGGGAGGATTTTATACCTACTTCCTTCAAATAAATCAGGGCAACCATCAATAAATGGCATAGAAGAAGGTTGTAAGTATATGGAGAGAGTGTGATTAGGTAGATACCTATCAACCTAATAGCTATCAAAATAATCTAGAAGAGAAAGTAGATTCCAGAAGAACCAAACCCAGGAGTCCCAGGTTCTGATCTGCATTGCCATGTGACCTTGAGCAAGCCATACCCCTCTGGGTCTTCTCTTCTTCAACTATGTGACAAGGAAGCTGGATGAGGTAGCCATGGGTTATTTAATGTCCTAAGAGTTTAGTCCAGTGTTTCTAAAAATGGGGTCATGAGACTTTGGGGGCTGCAAAAATATTCTTGAGGACTCCTTGAGTTCTGAGAATTTGTTTCATTGCTTTCATTTCCTTCTCCTTTTACAAGTTTTATAGACAAAGCTTCTCTAGCAGTGCTAATTCACCATTGCAAGACATTTTCATGCAGTAAGACTTCATTTTATTAACTTAATATTTTTCCAACCCAGATTGGAGGACCTGGGAGGACTGGGGTGGCCTGTGAGAAGTATTTTCCTTGAAAGGGGATTTATATAGTATTCAAATTCTAGAAATAGTGCTTAGCTTATGTGTATCAATACAGAGTTTTCAAAGCACAAGAAGGAAAGATGAAAAACTTGATTCATGAAATGGCCAAGAATGAGGATAAAATACTACAAAGCAGGTGGTTCTGTGTGTCATTGTTAGTGGTGGAAGGGAGGCAGGAGACATTTTACATAACTCATTCAACAAATATTCACTGAGTGTTTACTATATGTTGAGAACCCATAAAACATAAGCACTGAGGAGACAGGAAAGTTATTCAGTACCTGCCTTCCAGATGGTCATGGCAAAGGGTGCTGGTGTACAAGTAAGCAAGTATTATAGTTTAGTGTGATAAGGGCTGTGTTGGAACAACCATGGTGGCCATGGAGTCCAGAAGAAGGTGGATTTGGGTATATGGAGAGAGCATGGACAGTGGGAAAGTAACTTCTGAACTGAGCTGTGAAGAAAGGGTAAGAACTCTCAGACAGAGGAAATGCAGCAGAAAGAATTGCTTGTGCAAAGGGGGAAATGATAGAGGTGTGAGTAATTCACTCCGACTGGAGTATGAAGGCTGCAGTGGAAACATTTAGAGGGCTGTATCTTGAAGGACTGTGTGGACGAAATGGAGAAATTTGGTCCTTTTCCTATAGTGATAGGGAGCCATGGGAGGTTTGTACACAAGAAAGTGACACAGTCAGATATGAGTTTTAGAAAGATCCCATTGGCAGCTCTTTGTGTTGAGGGTAGACTGGAGGCAGAGGGGGATGAGTAAGGGGGATGGATTCCATTGTCCAGGGGAGAGATGATATATGCTGGCCAGGACTGTGGCAGAGGATGTGGGTAAAAGGGGGTTGGTGCTGGGCTGAGTGATATTTAAGGAGACTAAAGGGAGATTAGATATGAGAGGGGATGGAGTAGGAGACTCCAAGAAGACTCCTAGATTCCTGGCTTGAATGCTGTTTTCGGAAATCAGGAGAGGATCAGGTGGGGTGAAGACAGTTTTGTGCAGGTTGATTTTGAGATGTTCCTGGGAAATCTAAAATGGAGCAAAAGTTTGGAGGGGAGACCAGGAGACTCTTCTTTTCCCTCCTGATCTCGTCATGAAATTGTTTCATGAACTTAAATTCCCAGGCACATAATGGGTAAAACAGGCAGTTCTGTCATTGGGACTTAGATCTGAGTTTGAATTCTCTTCCATTAGTTACTTATTCGGTGACTTTAGGCAGGTTACATCCTACTTGAGTCCCGTCTAATTTCTGTAATGGAGAAAATAGTGTCTATGTCATGTGTGTCTGGGAAGCTTAAGTAACATAATGAATGTAGTAGGTGTACCAGGAAGGGTAGTTCTTTCCAACTTGTTTTGTGTTTATATCCTCAGCTCTACTTCTCCTCTAATCTTCCCAGTGTAGCAAATTCTTAAAAGTTGAAGCCTGAATTTCTTTTAGGGAAGATGTTGTCTTTGTTCATAAAAGTACCTTCTTGGGGCATAGGGGCTATAAGAGGTAAAACATTGGAAAGAGATGCCCAGAGTGTTCTGTTTAACTTAGTAAGGAAAGGTGAGAGGGAAGGGAGGAAGGAGAGAGAAGAGAAGGGGATGGGGAGAAAGAAAGAGAGCTTGCGGTAGTGAGAGGGATGGGGGATTGTGGTTGGTGAAAATTCCTTGATGGTGGTGGGACCAGAGGATATATTAGAAACCATGATATCTAATGTTTGCTAAAAAAATTATTTGCATTCATGTGATATAAATTCCTTCTCTAGCCCCTTACCCCAAATGATCAGTAAAGTTGACTATGCCCAAGAATGCTCTGTGTACATGAAATGTTTCTGGTGACAACTGTGGATGATGGATTTGAGTTTTTCATTGGGTCTGGGTGGTATGAGATAAGATAGAACATGATCAGAAGGGAGATGTTCCATTAATAGAGCAAATTCTACAGATGCAAGAAGTCAGAGTTAGGATGACTCTGGAGAGCTGTGTGCTTCCACAGGTGTGGAACGGACCTGATTGACAAACCTGATTATCATTTTCATTCATGCATTCATTCATTCATTTCTTCAACACATATTTATTAACTGCCTACTATATGTCAATCACGTTCATAGGCACTAGGAACATCTCTGTAAGCAAAACAAAGTTCTTGCCCTTAGAGAGCTTGCATTCTTATTGAGGAGAACTACTAAAAATTAATAGAAAAAATATCTTATACCATGTCAGATAGCGATAAGAGTTATTAACAAAACTAAAACAGAGTAAGCAAAGATACAAGGGTGGTGATTTAGAAAGGGTGATTCGAGAAGTTCTCCTTAAGGAGGTGGCATTTGAACAGAGACCTAAATTAAGTGAAGGGGAAAGTCATAGTTAGATCCTGGTAGAGCTGCTGGACAGACATAGTAAGAGTTTTCTCCTCATCTTCCTTGTGACCTTGGGCAAAGGACAACTTCTCAGCCCTCAGTGTTTTCATCTAAGACTAGGGTTGATATCAACTTCCCATGGTGGAGGTAAGTGTTCCAAGAGATCACAAATGTTATTTGGAAATAGAAAATGCAGCCCACATACAAGGGACTGTGGAAGACCCAGCCAAGGATGGGAGTTAATTCCACTTCTTGCTGTGGGAGTTTGGAGTGGATCATGTCCCAGGTGAGTTGTGTGAGCTCTCTTGGGGGATTGCCAGGTGTGGGAACTAAGCTTGAAGATGGACCATGTGTTAGAATGTGAATGTCCAAACTCTGCTGAAGTGACCTGGGAGAAGTGCCTTAATACAGACTATTTCCAGAGTCTCATGAATTCTGTATTACAGCAAGTCATCTCATGGTTTTGCAATTCTCTTGCTGATAATACAGCCCCTGATGTATTTAACATTACAACTCAGGCAGAAAGACCTGATAAATCTTGGCTGCATAAGGACTTGGCTGCTTGGATCCATTCCCTTCTTAACCCTTCACCCACTGGCCAGTCCCTTTTGAAGAATCACATTGAAGAATCTGGCGTTGTCTTCACCTTTCCCTGGCCTTGTGTATACTTGTCATTCCTCTGGCCTCTGTGGCAGACATCTTTGGTTGCCTACCCAGTAGCCATTATTCTTTCTTATTATTGAGGCTGAAAATACCATATATTGTTTTCCTAGCCTCCCTTGCAGCATGGAGGTGTATATCAGTTATCTCTTACTGCAATAGTACTGTGTAACAAACCTCCCCAAAACTCAGTGGCTTAAGACAATAAGCATTTATTTAGAGCATGAGTCTGGGAGAGTCGATTTAGTCTGAGCTCAGCCGTGGGTTTCTTTTGGCCTTAGCTGGGCATACTCACATGTCTGCTGGTTGGCAGCTGGCATGACTGAGCTCTCATCCTCCATCAGGGTAACTCAGGCACGTTCTAATGGCAATTGCAGAGGATTAAGAAGTGGAAATACACATGGCCTCCTTAGAACTAACATGTCATCACGTCAGCCACATTCAACTGGCCAAAGTAAATTACAAATCCAGCTTGGATCCAAGGGATGGGGAAATAGACTTTGCCTCTTAGGTAAAGAAAGATACAGAAGCTCATGGCAAAGGTATTATATGACCATATTATATGACCTAATCCTAGATGATTCTATGCCTTGAGTGTAGAGGCCATATTGCAATAATGAATGAACGAGCCCAATGACCAAGCCAATATAGTGAGAAGCAGAAAGTTGGAAAAAGTCCAAGTTCTTGACCATGTAGTAGTTGGTCCTCTGGACAAACCCTAGAGTCACCTGCCTATGGATATCATGTTATGTGAGATAACACATTTTTCTCGTTGTTAAATCACTCAAAAGCATTGGATATTCTGTAACTTGCTGCTGAAGGCGTTTCCAGCTATGTTAACCCATGAATGCTGGCCTCCCTTTTCTCTGTTTTGGGAGTTTGCTTCATGAGCAGAGATTGAATGCTATGACAGATGCCGGGCTTGCTGGATGATTGCATTCCCAGTCTCCCTTGTAGCAAGGTCATAGGCCCATGATCTAAGTGTTCACACACACCCCAGATTTTGAATTAGAAAGTAGCAAAATGAAGAAATGGGATGGACCACTTGGGCAGTGGTGGCTTTGATGGCAGCTGCCTGTGATATCCTGATGCCCCATTGCCACCTTGGAACAAACATCACGGCAGTTAACCCGGTGATCCGCTGAATGAGACCCAAGAGAGGGAGACTAATTTGATCCAGAAAAGAAGGCTTCTCAGAAGCCAGAGGGCTGCCTTGATGCTGGGCCAGCATCTGCCCCACACCTGGCAGCACTCTACACACCTGCGGAGGACAAAGGAGACCTTTCTCAGTTGAACCTCATCACATGCTCCTTATCATATGCTCTTTACTGTGCAGAAGTGCCTTCCAGAGACAGGCTCCAAGAATCCCACTCCCAGTGACCTCCTGACTCCCCTCTACCTTTGCCCCATGGGCTAGTTTGATCCTTGGAATCTAGTCTCTGCCTTTGGTCTCAGGCTGTCTTTAGTGTGGACCTCTTAACATTTCAAAGCCGACTCTCTTGCTGACCCATAAACCCCTGGCTGTGGTTTCTTGTCCATTTGTTGCAATGTCTGCCACGTCACTCTGGCTCATCCTGTCCTGCTACCCATGACCCTGCATTGACGAGTAAAGACATTGTCTGTCACACTCTGTTGTGGTTGGCTGCACACCTGTCTTCACCTCCCACCAGCCTCTATGATGGTTCAGGGCAGGAACCCATCTTCTCAAATCACTGTACCCTCAATGCCTAGAGCAGCCTTCGGAGTGTAGCAGATGTTCCACCCAAACAAGCGTCCAAATAAAGTGATAATAAAGTCAAACTAGAAGGAAGCAGTGATCATTCAGAGCCAGGGCAGGTTCATTAAAAATAAATCTTGTTTCTTTCTTTTCTGTGTCTGATAGAGAAACTAGCCTATTTGGGGGATGCTTCCTAACTCTTAATCTGGGTTTAAGGTCTGAAGCAAGGCAGAAATACACAGACGACTTCTGTTTGGAGATATTTTCCTAAACCTTAGCCCCATACTTCCTCTGTTGTGACACCCATCACTCTTAGTTGGTGCCCTTTTCAGTGTCCTTTTCACCCTACTCTGTGCTCTACAAAGGCAGGGGAAAAGTCTGTCTTGTGACTGTATCCTCAGACCCCAGAACAGAGAAGGGAACACAATAGGCACTTAATAAAGAATGAAAGAATGAATTGACACTGTCCCTCTTGTAGAGTAATGCCCCCCACCAAAGATGCCCACGACCTAATTCCTGAAACCTATGAATATGTTAAATTATACAGCAAAGGGGAATTAAGGTCACAGATAGAATTGTGGAGTCTAATCAGCTGACTTTAAAATAGGAAGATTATTCTGGGTTATAGGCCTACTGTAATCACAAAGATCCTCAAAACTGGAAAGAGAGGCAGCAGAGGAGATCAGAGTGATACAATGTGAGGTCTCCACCTGCCATTGTTGGCTTTGATGTGGTGGAAAGGGCCACGAGCCAAGGAATGCAGGTTCCTCTAGAAGCTTGGGAGGAGTTTCTACTTTGTGTTAAGTGCTATTCTAGGCACTAAGGATACAATGATGGGATCTGCTGGCCTTCAGAAGCAAAGAAATAGATTCCTCCCTAGAATCTCCAGAAAGGAATACAGCCCCGCCGATACCTTGATTTCAACCCATTGTTGGACTTCAACCTACAGAACTGTAGGACAAATAAATTTGTGCTGTTTAAGCTGCTAAGTTTGTAGCAATTTGTCACATCAGCCATAGAAAATAAATACACCTCCTGCTATGGTCTGAATGTTTGTGTCCCCCTAAAATTCATATATTGTACTCCTAATGCCCAATGTGATGGTATTAGGGGGTGGTTAGGTCATGAGGGTGGAGCCCGCATTAATAGGATTAGTGCCCTTAGAAAATGGACCCCAGCCCCTTCTGCCACATAAGAATACAACCAGACAGAAGTCTGTGACCCGGAAGAGAGTCCTCACCTTACCATGCTGGCACCTTGATCTCAGACTTCTAGCCTTTAGAACTGTGAGGAAGATTTCTGTCGTTTATGAGCCACCCACTCTGTGATATTTTGTTATAGCAGCCAAACAGACTAAGCCATCTCCTCTTACCTCATGACCCTGAGGGGATGTCCTGCTCACTTTAAGGGTCTCTCCCAGATGTAGGAAAGCCCCTAGTGGCAGGTTCCAGGCTCTGTGTTTGGACTTGTCCTGCCTCTTCTTTGTGTTAATGACTCAACGAGGTCATTGTTGGTATTACAATGCTGTGAGACCTGAAGGGAAAAGCCGAAGTGGAATTATGCGTTCAACTGTTTAAATATGATATTTACTGGGGAAATTGTAAAGTTCCATGGATGGGGAGATTCTGAGTTTGAGAAAAATCAGTAGAATGATGAGGATGGTTTTGTCAATGGATGGCCGTTTGGTGATGTGGACTTAGCAGGGCCAAACCCAGGGCAGCCTTAACCCAGACCTTTGAATCTTAAATCTGTTGTTCTAGAGGCTTTTACTTAAAAAAAAAATCTGGACCGACACTGAGACTCTGGGAAACTTGTTAGTGACCCTCAAGTGTGCTACTAAACATCTATGTGTCTAATTAACTCCTTTGGGCCTTAGTTTCTCCATCTGTGAAATAGAGTCCTTTTAGCTATGAAGTCCCTGGATCTGTCTGGAATAGGAGCCCCACCTCGTCAGCCTTCTGTCCTCCAAGCCTAGTTCAAATGTCATTGTCTCCTAGTGGCTTTCGTTTATATTTTCCCTCTGCCCAGGCATAGCTGATTGTGCTCTGTGTTTCATTTGATATCGATCTAGCTATCCATTTACTTTCTGCTGTTTAATATCATAAACATTTATCTTCAAGCTTATACTCTAAATGTATGGACTTATTTATCTCTGCAGCCCCAATGCCTGGGAAATAATAGGTGTTTAATAAACCTTTGTTAACTAGAATTGAATTCAATTTGAAGTTTGTTATGTAGTATCATTTAATCTTAACACTTTCCAGCTAAGCTTAACAACTACCTGGTCAAATCTCTTTGTATCAGCAGGAAAATTGAGATCAACAGGGAAACTGAGAGGGTGGGAAAGGCCTCCCCAGAGCCCCATACAGCACGTCTGAAGCAGAGATTAGAACTCATGTGTCCTGATTTATGATCCAAAGTCCTTCTTATTCTACTAAGTGGCCTTTCATCTCTGTCTTCGTTCAAGTGAGTCTAGCTGTTGTACCGAGAGGTCCTAAAGGTTGACGACTTCACACAAGCGAGGTTTTAGATTGTGTTCACATAAAGTCCTCTGGCTGTGGGATTGCCGAAGACTCTGCCATCTTCAGCATGTGACCTCCAAGGTCACCTTGAGTATCAGTGTCCAGCTGGCTGTTGGAGAAAGAGAGAGAACAGAGGAATACTTGGGGCTCTTTACGGGCCAGGCCTAGAAGGGATACACTCTGCTTTGGCCCATATTCTGTTGGCTGAAACACAGCCTGGGAGCCAGCTAGAAGCAAGCAGGCAAGCAAAGGCTGATTTAACAGACAGCTGCCAGTCTCTGCCGTGCCATCCACGTGCCGGGCATGGGTTTCGATTTCTATCATGACAATTTAATGTTTTACGTACCTACCTAAAAGCCTCTCGTAGGCTCCGAGTGAGCTAAAAGTGTATCAGGTAGTGTTGATACTATTGTTATTTTTGTTATTTGCGCTAATAAGAGGGAGGAAGTGGCAGACGGGAGTCAACTTGAACGACTTTGCAGGGTTTAACCCAAAACACGTTTTGCCAGGCAATTTCCCCTTAATCTTGAAACCTGTGCATATTTCAAGGGAAATTTAATCCTTGTGTTTCTGATTCATTTGCACTTAACTCATCAAAATGTTGCTTTGTAAGGCGTGTTTGATGTCCAAGAAGGCTCATAAGCCCTTTCATAAGCCTTTCAAATGCCTTTTCTCTTTGAAGCAGAAGTTTGCGTTCTTCCAGCGCTAAACAGAGCTAAAACCAGAAAAAGCCTCCAGTTGCCTTTCCACCCCAGAGGCCACCGATTAGTGCAGTTTGTTGGGTCAGCTGTGGACTCCGGTGAAATGCCCAAGGGGAGGCGGTGAAGACATACCGATGTTTCTCACTCTTCTGCCTCCAGACCTTGGCTGCTCCAAAGCCTGAGCTCTTTCCTCACTGCTCACTTACAGCCAATAGCTCCCACTCCTCCAACACTCAGCGCCTCTCTGAAGACCTGTTAGAAAGAACTAAGCACTCCTTCCTTTGTAATCCATTATATCCTACCATAATAACAACAGCAACAATAGTAATGGTTAGCATGAACTGAGCACTTCTTAAGTGCCAGGCACTCTGCTAAGTGCCTGACTTGTGTTAACAGATTTCATCCTCCCAACAGCCCTGTAAAGTAGGCATTATTTTCAGCGTCCTTTTACAGATGAGGAAACCGTAGAAAAACGTGGGAAGGTCACTTGCCCAAGGTCCCACAGTGGGAAAGCCAGCATGGCATCTATAGCATTGACAACGTTTAACCAGGGCACCCCTGGGCTCTCTGAAAGGAGGTGCTGTTTCCTCTCTGTGTCTGTACTGATATCAGAGAACCTGGCCCCGAGAAGGCCCTCTGTCTCCGCTTGAGGGGCTGGACAGTTTGGCACTGACAAGCACAGAGTCAAGTCTTGCCTTTGCCATTTTATTTGCTGAGATCCTGGAGGAGATATTTAACCTCCAGATGCCTCCTTTTTTGTCTTCTGTCAAATGAGGATGGCGAGAGTACCTGTCTCATAGGGGTGCTGTGAGGACAAAATGAGCTCATACACGTAAAGCTCTTAGAACGCTGCCTGACCATGTGCTCGTTAAATGTTAGACATTATAACCGAAGGAAGAAAAGGAGGTGTGGACGGCGTGCATACCTCGGTTTAAAATACTGGAGGGTCAGTGAATGTGTTGGGAGACAGACTCAGACTCAGAAAAGGTCTCGGCAGCTTACAACTTGAGCTGGAATCCCACAAAATGAAACACAGAGGGGATAAGTAGCCGCCCCGTGCTTAGGTCTCAAACATCAGTAGCACCAGCTTAGGACAGGGGGAGATAAGGCTAAGACGTAGCAAGTGTCAAGCGTGCTCAGGTATTAATGTTGACAGTGAGCCCAGCTCTGGGGTGTGTTACCGCCCAGCTTAAACCTTGTCAGCAGGAATGTGTTGTCTAGAACAGGGAGGGCGCTGTCCTGTTCTCTTACGCATTCAGTCTCTACCGGGGAGCAATGCAGAAATGTATGGCATCCTACTTAATGATTTTCACCTCTGATATTTTTTTGGATTATAAATATATTCACTGTTGACAACTTAGAAACTTAGAGAAAAATGAGGAAGAAAACAAGTTTATCCATAATTGTCCAACCAACTCTTAATAGTTTGGTATTTCACTCTTTGTAGTTCTTTATAGACATATTCTTAACACAGATGTGAATTGGAATTTCTTGGCCTCCTGAGAGCTGGGTAAATTTGGCCTCAAATCCTTATTCCATACTTTGGAGAAGCCCCACCACCTCAAGATTCCTGCAGATACCTCAGGACCTTACATTTTTATCACTGTCACTGACTTAGATTTCTTGTCTCTCCCAAATTCTTGTTCTTGAATCTGCTTTCGGTTCTTCAGCTTTGGAGGAAGTCTGCCCGTCATGCAGGGAGAGGATGGCTCTTTCTTCTTGGCTGTCCTGGCCAATGCAAATGCGTGTCTGGCTGTGGCATGACATGCAGAAGAACTTTCACTGGAGGACTGAGGGTTGCAGGGAAGAGGGGTTGCATTCCACTGCATTCAGCAAACAACTGAAGCAGACAGCCAGGGAGCACACTCCAAATCCACTTGTTCTTTTCTTTTTAATTGAGGTATAGTTACTTTACAATGTTGTGTTAGTTTCAGGTGTACAGCAAAGTGATTCAGTTATATATAAAAGAATCTTTTTCTAGTTTCAGGTGTACAGCAAAGTGATTCAGTTATATATAAAAGAATCTTTTTCAGATTCATTTCTATTATAGGTTAATTCAAGATATTGAATATAGTTCCCTGTGCTATACAGTAAGTCCTTGCTGATTATCTATTTTATATATAGTAGTCTGTATATGTTAATCCCAAACTCCTAATTTATCTTCCCCACTCTCACTATCCCCTTTGGAATTGGCAAGTTTGTTTTCTATGTCTGGGAGTCTATTTCTGTTTTGCAAATAAGAAATATTTACAAAATAGTCACAAAATATTTTCTGTTTTGTAAATAAGTTCATCTGTATCTTTTTATTTTTTTAGACTCCATATATAATTGATACGGTATTTGTCTTTCTCTGACTTACTTCACTTAATATGATAATCTCCAGGTCCATCTATGATGCTCAAATGGCACATTTCATGCTTTTTTATGGCCCAATCCACTTGTTCTTATTCAGTCCTTTCAGTAGCCCTGTCACAAAGCTGTCTCACTGGCCACATCAGTGGTACCCAGACACCTACCACCTCTCTGGTTTCCTCCCCAAACTCACACTCAACCTCCTCCTCTCCTCATTCACCAAGTTGCTTGGGCCACAGCCTTAGGGTTAATTTTTACCCCTCTTGGCTCTATTTTAAAATAGAATGGGAGTCTGATCACATTTCATCACCCCATCCCTGCCACCCTAGTCAAAGCCATGTGCTACCTGGATCATTGCAAAGCTGGTCTCTTCACTTCCACCATTACTCCCTATAGGGTATTCTCTACACAGCACCCAGAGTGACCTTTCTCCCCTTGAATCCTGCCAATGGCTTCCCACCACACTCGGGGTAAAATCATAGCCCTACTGACGGCTTCCAGGATGCTTCACGGTCTGGCGTCTTGCCTTCCCTCTGATCTCATCTCTTGCTGCTCCAGCAGCAAAGAAAGGCTTTGCTGTTCCTTCCTTGTGGCTTTTGCACTTGCTGTTCCCTCTGCTCAGGTACTTTCCCGAGATACCTTCATGGTCCTCACCACGGTCCATACATACTGGGTGTCCCAAGTTCAATGCGAGACCAGGGGCCATTGATCCTGAGGCCATCCCATGCCTGGAGGAGGAGGTGACATTAAGGTTGAAGGCTGAATTCCTAACGGCCAGGAAAATAATATATGATGAAGTGGATGTTCTGATGAAACTCTTTTAATGGAAAGCTACAGATCCTGCGTGGCTACACTTTGAAACCAGAGAATAAGCAGTTGCTAAGCTCTTTGCAAACAGGCACGTTGATATGGGAGCTATGGTTATGGGTTGATGCTGGTCACAATATCCCTTCAAATCAGGGGACCCTATTTCCTCCATTAAACTGTCAAGGCTTTACTTTATTACTTCCTTTGAGAGAGAACTTTTTTATCCTTTTTTTTTTCTTTCTGGCTGTCCCTTATTAACTAACTCGATTCATTTGCAGTGGAGCTAAAATTAGGCTCCTGGTAGCCTCACTGTTCCCACCCTAGTCCTGGTTCTGCCATCTCTGGCCACACAGAACCATGCTGCTTTCTTTGTCCTGTGGTGACCGTAAGCAATTTGTATACCGTAAGCGAGTCACCTGAGTCTCCTCTTCTCTTGGTTAAATAATTCCAATTTTTTTCATCCATGTGTCAGAAATATGGTTTTTAGGGAGGCTCACAGAATCGTAGTCTGGGTAACATTCCCTTTTCTTCTGTCCCTCAGGCACCACGGAAAGATGCTCAATAAACTTCAGCACCTTTGACTTGTGGTGGAGATGCTGCTGGTGAAACTCATGTAAAATTAGCCTGTAGGAGGCTGCGGGCCCTGCTGCGAGCACTCTGCGTGCATTCATCGAGATAAGGACTATTACCAACCTCGCGATACAATGAGGAAACCAAGGTAGGTAACTTACTTAAGGTCACTTAGTAAGTATCAGAGGTAAGATTCCAAACCAAGGCTATTTATGACGTTAAGTGCGTGCCTATTATTTGCCAAGTGCTCTTCTAGAACTTATCGAATCCTCCATTCAACTCTGCGAGACAGGCATCATTACTTCTATTTTATGGACGAGGAGGTGGATGTGCCAGGGTTATGTAATCTGCCCAAGGTCACCTAGTTTGTAAGTGACAGAGCCTAGCTTTGAGCTAGGTGTGTGCTGCCTTCTGATGAAGGCTCTCTGCACTGCAGGGCTGCAGTCTATTGCCCAGATTCAAAAGGAGATCATTAAACACATGCCCTTCCCTGCACCCACACCCAAGCATCACACACGCTGGGAAATAGCTCTCCGTTCATTATGTGTGGTGGGTGAAGTTTATGCGTAAGGCACCGTGACACTAATGCCATTATATTAAAAGTGAGAAGATTCCAATAAGTTTCCAAGCACACGTGTTACAGTAGAGTTGCCTCTCTCTCCCCGAGTGAGTGTACAGCTTTCTGTGGATTTGCTTCACCTCACACAGTTATTACAGCGAGATTTCCCCCAGTGTCCCAGGCTCCCTTCGGCTCTCATTTAGATTTTCCTCCTAGATGCAGCCATTTAAATGTGTATCAGCTGCAGTTGAACACGCCAGATTTCTTTCCCGATTAGCTGAGAAGATGGCCCTGTTAGTTATCTATCTGTGAGCTGAGCGAAAAATCTGGCGGGCTGGGCAAAACTGCTTTGTGACATGACCTGGCTTTGTCCGTGTTGGCAGAGGGATGACTTGCAGTGAGATCCTAGGTGGTGTGAGAAGGGGGAGGGGCTTGTGGAGGCGCCCAGGAATGGAGATGGGGAAGGATGCATAGAGAGAGAAGTGTGTGTGGGTTTGGGTGCTTGGAGGTTGGGTGGGCATGTGTATCAATAGCATGGTGTTAATAGGTGGGATAGCTTGTACATCAGAGTAGGTTTTAAATGAGACTGAAGAGATGTACACATAAGGTAGTGGATGGTTGAAAACTGTTTGGATGGATGGATATGTCATTGGGGTCTCTGAGGCAGCTCATGGCTCTGTTCATGGACCCTTAGGTTTAGGAAGGCTCACCCACCCAGTTGGGGAGTGCTGGCTGAATGGGGGATGGGCCTCCCAACATGACAGCCATCCCAGGCAAGATTTAGGGCAGGGATTGCAGAGGGGAACTGTATACCGGGAGTTCAAGCTTGTTCCCAAAAAGGAGGGCTGAGCTGAACTGAGCATATGCTCTGTTCACAAATCAGATATAAGTCTCCCCAAGTCCCCTGGGCAGAGTGAGTAATGTGGTAGAGAGGGCAGGAGTTACACTAATTGCACTCTCGCTCCTGGGGGGAAACAGCAGGGGCCGAGAAGAAGGGTTCCCTATCATCACACACGTAGACTGTGAGCTCTACCACTGCTGTCCTCCCAGCGCCCAGCACAGCTCCCGACCCCCAGCAGGCACCCCGTCGTGGGTGGTGGGAGGGAATGACAGTGAGAGGGCAGTTACAGCGTAGGGAGAGGTGGGGACGCATACACGTTGGTACGGCATGTTGTGTGCCGTGTGTGCATGCATGGGATTCTCCTATAGCTGTGGAACAGGTGCTCCTAGGGATGGGATGCAGATGTGGAGACTGACTGTATGGACAGGTGATAGGGTGATGCGTGGGTTTGATGGTATCTGGGGTCACAGGTGTGTGTGCTGGGGTGGGAGCAAGGGTGGATATTTGGAGAGGCCAAGGAGTCTCCCTAAGAGCTGTGCTTGCATGAGGGAGGGCTGCATGCATGGGTGTGTGTGTGTGTGTGTGTGTGTGTGAGAGAGAGAGAGAGAGAGAGAGAGAGAGAGAGAGTGAGGAACAGTCAGTTTGTAGATGTTTTCCTTTCCTTTTTCTGCCTGTCACACTCTCACTTCCCTCTTCTCTTTCTGGTCGTTGTCACACATTTTCTCTTTCTCCCTAAGGCATCCCGGGGAGTGACAACACACTGACCTCAACAAACATCCTGACAATCACACCCCACGCCCACAACAATGCTCGTGCTCACACACACACACACACACACACACACACACACACGCGCGCGCGCCTGTGGATGACCCAAAGACATGAATGCTCTGATCCGAGCTCCATGGGGTGGGGTCCCCCCAGGCAGGTGGACAGACCCCCATGGGGCAGCTGGTGTTTGCTGATCACCTCCGCATGCCAGGCTGTCTGCAGAGCTCCTTGCACCATCTCATTTAATCCTGATGAGGCAGGATTTGTGGGTCCTGAGTCTGAAAAGAGAGGGAAGGGAGGCTCAGAGAGGCGAAGTGGATCGATCACTGACTCCCGTCTCATGGTTGTCCAGTGGATACATCTCTTGGCATCCCCGCTCCTTCCCTCTGGCAGGGAGGCAGACCCCTTCCCCTTTCCCTGCCTACCCCTTTGGCCTCAGCTCCTCCCTGACAACCCACCACCCCTTCCCAGGCCTGACAGCAGGTTCCTAAGGCCCCGGGCCTGGGATGCCGAAGGCTGCTGGCTGACCCGGCAGCCCAGCAGGCCGTGGGCAGAGTGGAGGAGGCTCAGGTTTGTGGTCAAGGTGGACTTGGCCTTGGATCCTGGTTTTATGACCTAGTGATGTGACTCTCCACCGGGCACTCCCCTTTTCTGACCTCCATTTGCCTCCTCTGTGAAATGGAGATGCTAAAACCTGCCTGCTGGGGCTGCGGAGGGGGGTGAACAGGGTGCTATTCACAGAATGCTTGGCTCAGAGTAAACATCTAGGAAAAGTCCATTCCTTTCCTGCACACAGCTCCTTCCTGCCTGGATCACCCCACTTCACCTCCATGCCCTCTGGAGCCTTTCTTCCATTTGGAGCACAGTTAGAGGCCAAAGCCTTGGCCATCAGAAAGGGTAGCTGAGGACATCAATCCGCCTCTTTCTCCTATCTCTTTTTCCTTCAGAGCTACAGTTTATTCATTATTTTCTTTTAATTGCTTATTCCCTCCCTGACATCTTTATTAACCCCCTCTCCTCAAGATGTCTGAAATCGAACTCAAGTATTTGTCCCCAAGGCTGCTCCTCTCTTACCTCTTGTGTCTTGTAAGGACGTTACATTGTAGGCACCATCATTTACTCCTATATTACAGAAGAGGAAACCAAGGCTCAGAGAAGGCAAGCAACTCGCCCAAGGTCACACAGCTAATCAAGTGCTAGAGCTGGAATTGGAGCTGGGGGTCTCTCTGAACCTAAGCTCAGGCCTTTTCCCTCTACCAGGCTGCCTGCCTTATGTGACAGTGCCCATTGTGAAGGGTCCAGTGGGGAGAAGATCACACAGATGCCCCCCTCCCTCCCAGAGGGCCCAGCCGTTCTCTGGCCTGAGGTGAAAGCTTCTTGTAGAGGCTTGGAGGTTAAGCCAAGGTGCTTCCTCTGTCCCTCCTTGGTCACACCAGCAGCATAATCAGCTCATAACCCAGTCACCCAAAGTACTGAGAAGCCTTCCCTGACAAGCTATGGGGCTGGCCCGGAGGCGGGTGGGGCGGCTGGAGCGTGTCAGAGGGAGCGGTGGCCCACAAGCCCGGCTCCATCCATAGTTTAATACCAGGGTAGTGTCTTCCACCCGCTTCACCTCAGCTAAACGTTCAGTGCAGTTTGTTTTTTTTGCGGTACGCGGGCCTCTCACTGTTGTGGCCTCTCCCGTTGCGGAGCACAGGCTCCGGATGTGCAGGCTCAGCGGCCATGGCTCACGGGCCCAGCCGCTCCGCAGCATGTGGGATCTTCCCGGACTGGAGCACGAACCCGTGTCCCCTGCATCGGCAGGCGGATTCCCAACCACTTCGCCACCAGGGAAGCCCAGTGCAGTATTTTCTTTCCTTCTTCCTTTTAAAATATCGGAGGGCGATGAGGAGAGATGGCCGAGGTTCATGGTGAGATCCCTGGCATTGGGGTGAGCCCCAGCAGCTCAGTCACCAGCCTGGCTACTTAGGAATTGAGCTGTGTGGCCTGGAGCAAGCCCGTAACCTCCCTGAGCTTCAGAGTCCCTGTTGGCAAGGCGGGGGTTATCATCTGTCCCTTCCGGGCCCGATGTGAAGACAGAGCAGAGTGCCCACGAGCACATGTCTATTTCCAAAGCTCGGCTCTGTCGCTCTGTTGCTAAGTGACCCAGGGCAAGTCACTGCTTCCCGCAGGGCCTCAGAATTCCTTTCTTGTAAAACAAGGACAAAGGGATCTTCCTCATGGGATCAAGTGAGCTGACCTGTGTGAGCCTGTAGCATCTGTCTGGCACTTGATAAGCAAGCAAACCCCCCCAAACAAACAAAAAAAGTCCCCACAGCCCCAGACAAACCTATGGTTTTCACACTTCCAACGTCTGTGCTACAGCGATGACGGCCCAGCCTCTGAGAGTTCCGTGAACGTGTTCAAGGTCAGACAGCTCAGGGTGGCAGAATGAGATTCAGGCCAGGCAGTCTCGCTCAAAGATGCCTTCTTTCTTTTCCTCTACAGATGCCACAGAGGCATCTGGGATGCACCCAGACAGGAGACTTCGGACACGAGGCGGAGACACGGATTATCTTGCTTGGACTGGGGCTGTGGGGATGGACTATCCTGGGCCCAGGGGTAGAAGGTGTTTATCCTCAGAAGCATTAAAGCAGAGGGTGGATTCCTCCCTGGGCTTTCAGTGTGATTTAGAGGGAATCAGGAAATCAAATGATGCAAAAGTCACTATTTGCTGGTTAATATGCGCGGGGAGAAGTTTGGGGAGCCTGAGGCGTGGAGACGCTAACACACTTGACCTCTTACCTCATCATACAGCTGCTGCACGGCCGCCTGGCCCTGCCCGGACTCATGGTTCCCATCTGCACACCTCCTTGGACAGGCTGTGATGACAAAAACCCACGGTGTGTCTTGGGCATCCTCCCCACCTTGGCCGCCCCATCTGATAACAGAGGGCAAGAGCCAGGGCGGTGAAGACATCCACAGCCCCAGGTGCTCCTGGAGACATGCCCCTACCCAGTGATTTCCTCCAGCAAACCCCCTCTCAAGGATGCCTGGCAGCTGCCGAGCACGCAGAGTCCCTCTAAGGTGCTCAAGAGACTGTGGCACATTGCTGACCCTTTTCGCCAGCTTCCTCTGTTGACAGCCGCCCCTCTGGAATCAGGCGGTGGCAGAAGAGAGATCCCCAAACTGCCCAGGGTTGGGAGGGGCATGTCTCCTTTAAAGACAGTTGAGGTATTCAGTTTACCAGGCATCTGCCCCGCCCATGCCTTCTCTCTGGTCCCCTCCACTGGGGACTGGGTCTCTCCTCTCCTGGTTATCGGGACTTCAGTTCCCAGCAAGTGAGACTAAAGACTAGAGATTGTCTGGGCTTCCCTGGTGGCGCAGTGGTTGAGAGTCCGCCTGCCGATGCAGGGGACATGGGTTCGTGCCCCGGTCCGGGAAGATCCCACATGCCACGGAGCGGCTGGGCCCGTGAGCCATGGCCACTGGGTCTGCACGTCCGGAGCCTGTGCTCCGCGACAAGCAAACAAACAACAGAAAAAGACTGGAGATTGTCTTGTGCATCTCCCTCAGCTGTGGTGGGGAAACTGAGACTAGAGAGGTGGGAGGATCTGTCCTGGTCAGTGGAGGAAGTCTGAGGTACAGCCAGGGTACCTCATTTCAGGGGATGCAAGGGCTGTGGGCAAAGGCCATTGGGAGTCAGCTGCAGGGCCAGACCATCATCATTGTCCTTCCTCTGCCACTTTCCCCTCCCCTCGTCCCCCTCCCCTCCTCCCTTTTCCCCTTCCCCTCTTTCCCCCCCCCTTCCTTCTCTCCCTCCCCCACCCTCCTCCTCCGTCCTCCTCTTTCCCCTGTACCTCCCTTTCCTCTCCCCACCCCTTCATCGTCATCATCCAGAGACAGCAGCAGTCAATAGCAGACAAGCAAGCCTTCAGTAACAACTTGCTCTGTCTGCTATTGCACTAAATTATCCTTATTATTCATTTTAACGCCCATAAAGACCTGACAGATAGATTTTAATTTTCCCATTTCAGAGATGGGTAAGGTGAGATTTAGCAAGGTTAAGAAACCTGTCTCAAGATCACACAGCTAGCAAAACCAGGTCAATGTGGCCAGCGTTTTAACCACTACCGTGTTCTAACAGGGACTCTGATGGGGGAAGAATTTGAGAAGTTCTGTTACATCTCCAAGCCTCAGTTTCCTCAGCTGTAAGATGAGGTTCTTAATGACGTCACCCCAACCTTGCCTCAGAGAATTTTGGGGAGGGTCTGGTAAGAGTGGAGGAGAAAGGGCTTTGTAAAGTGCAGTAGGTCTGATGGTTTGCTTAGAATGGGCACACAAACAGGGTTTCCCTTGGCTATTTATCTCCATATGCCAACTGCCTAGCTCAGCACCTGGCATACCTATGGCAGGTGGATAGAACATACTTAAATAATAAACTAACGATTATCAGGTGGTTATGCACATTCCCTTCCCCCGCAATCTTATTTCCTAAAGACATGGGGCTCTGGTCTACCGAAGGGGACAGGGCTTTGTCAAACTGATGGGAAATGTAGGGCCGTCTGGTACCTAAAACCTTTGCATCTCTGTCCGGCCGCCTGCGGAAGGTCTGGGGTCTGGATGGAAGTGTGGCTCTGTCCCGGCAGCCTCTAGGGCTCAGCGTCCCCTCAAGGTTATCAGTGCAGGTTTAGAAAAAAGGCCTGGAGCTGAGGGAGAAGGAGGCAGGCAGGCTGTCCCTTCAAAGCTTTGCCTTCTTCCTTTTTTATTTTTTAATTTCATTTTTTTCTTTATCCAAAGGCTGCAGAGCTGAAATAATTTATTTTGGATTTGAATAGGATATGATAAGCCGAAGAAGGGGCAGCCAGGGTGGACATGGTAGAAGCATTAGGTTTTAAATTAGTCATTTGATGCTGGTTTGGGGACCAGAGCAAGGGTTCTGGCTGACAAAGAGGCGCCTGAGTCCCCTCAGCTGACTGCAGTGGTGGCTGGGCGGGAGGGGACGGGAGGGTGCCGGAAAGTCTGCGGCAATGGATTTGGGGTCGGGCATCCTGGGGCCACCTTCCTGGTTTTACCTTAACGATCGTCCCAGGCCTCCTCGTCCACCTCCCTGCTTCCGCTTACAAGCCACGTGACCTTGGGCAAGGCACCTCATCTCTCAGAGCCTCGGTTTTCTCATACATAAAATGGGGATGAGAGTCATTCCCTCTAACACAGACACTGACAGCCTTTTTCTATACAAGGGTCAGATGGTGAATATTTTAGGACTTGTGAGCCCATCTTCGTTGCAACCATTCAGTCCTGCTATTATAGTGAAAGCAACCATAGAGGACACATAAACAAATGGACGGTGGTGGTGACTGTATTTAAAACTGTTATTTACAAAAACAGGCAGCAGGGGGCATTTGGTCCACAGACGGTGGGTAGTCGGCAGACTCCTGTTCTAACATCACTGGGAAAGCTCCACGGGATACGTGGGATACGTGTGTAGTGCCCAGTCCATCACCTGACCTAGGCCCTCCAAAGTTAATTTTCCTCTTAATATCTGCCTCTTCAAATCAATCTCCAGGGATGGAGCGTTCCAAATCCCAGCTCTGATCATCTCACCGTGTCGGCTTAAAGCCCCCAGTGGCTTTCCCCGCTGTGCTCAGATGAAGCCCAAATGCCTTTTCTTGACACTCAACGCCCTTCAAAGTCCTCTGCTATTGCCACAGCCCTAATCATTTTATCCCCTGACTAACCAGATCCCGGTCCACCCTCAGGGGATAAGCTGAAAGCTCTCCTGTTCCTTTGCACTGGCTGCTTTGGGGCTTCCTCTCTGCACTTGGTGAATTTCTCCCATCCTTTAAATCCCATTCAGTGGGCCCTTATCCTCCCAGCCTTCCCTGAGCCCCAGGCAGAATCACCTACCACCTCTGCATATGAAGGGGATCCTGGGTAAGGGTTGTATTTTACTCATCTCAGGCTGAGGACAGGTGGGATCAGACACTGAGTGGCTTCACTGGAGACAAGTAGAAAAAGGAGAGCTCACAGAGGCCGTAACCTCCTCCACCCTCCCCTTCCTGGGAGCTATTTTTGCCTTTGCCTTGGAGAGAATTGGATTTGCTGCTTTAAAAGACTGATTTCTTTATGCCCCCCCTAGTCTGTGGTGGGTGGGTCGGTAGCGGTGTGATGGGCAGGGAAGGGACTGGCTGGCACAGAAGGTTCCCACCTTATTGTTACTTATGGTTTACAGAGTTGGGTGATATCTGGGGCAAATCGCTTTATCCCCACAAATCTGTTTTCTTAGCTCTAAAGGAGGCAAGTGCCTATTTCACAGAATGCTGGGGATAATAGAAATAATCATTATAATTAGAGTGGCAAACATTTATTGAGTCCTTATCATGAGCCAGGGACTGTTCTCAGCACTTCACAAGTATTAACTCATTGAATCCTCACAACGACCTTTGAGGTGAGTGCTGTGTTCATCCCCAGCTTTGGGTGAGAAAACGGAGGAGCAGAGGTATCCCCAGCAAGTAACCTGCACGGATGAAATGGCTCCAGAATCTATACTCTGTCAATTCGCTCGATGAATGGGCTGAGGGTACACGTGCAGTGTAGGACATACACACGCGCATAGTAGGACCTCAAGAAATACCACGTCCTTCCTGCCCTTTGCAAAAATGTTTAAGGCCAGATGTGAGGGATGGATTTGGCTCGGCTGGGGACAAGGCTGGTCTGTAAAGTTTCTCTCTTTCCCATCTTCTTGCCGGGGGAGGAGGGGACGTCTGGGCTTGCTGTGGGTGGGGTGGCTGGGGGCACCCGGGGAGCACGCGCTGCGCTCCACCTAATCTCACCTGCACCCGTGAACCAGACGGGATGAGGAAATGAGTCTCAGAGTGCAGTGGGGACAACGTGGGAAGGAAATAAACACCTGGCAAGAAAGATCTCTATTTTCTCTTTAGAGCCCATTAAGTTTAAGGAAATTCGTGAACTTGGCACAAACCTAATTAAGCTCAAATAGGGACGCCTCAGGGAAGGCAGCAAGTGCAGGGAGGCCTTGGTGGTGAGGAAGGCGAGCTCTGGAATGAGTGAGGTCTCACAGAAAGGTGGGGTCAAGGGTAGACGTCTGGGTCTTGACCATCTGGGTCCAATCTTTAATTCCCTCACGGATTCCTAATGGGCAGGGACGGTAGTGGTAAGTACATAGGGTTTTGTGTCTGACAGACTAGGGTTTGAATCCTGGCTTTTCCATACCCAAGCCTTGATTTCTCATCTGTAATATGGGAATGTCTGCCTTGAAATGAGATAATGGTGTTGAACATCTGACCCTGTGCCTGGCACAGTCTTGATGCTCAGGAAACAGTGGCTGTTGTGGTGACGGAGGCGTCCTCCGGTCCAGATGGGACAGGAAGAGTCCCTTCTTCCCCCCATCCTCACAGCTCACTCAGGTTTCCCTCTGGCTCTTCTCTCTACTCCTATGCAGACTGATTGCATTAAGGAACTCTGTTCTTCTCCTTTCCTTGTGCTCTGTAACTCTGAAGGGTCCTCCTTTCTGATGCCAGCCTCAGCCATGCGATTTCTGATGGCCAATGAGATGTCAGTGCGTGTGACACAATCTGAGTCTTGGAAAAAGCTTGCACAGCGTGGCTTGCTCTCTCTTCTCTTCCTCCATGATCCCGGGAGACCATTCCTGGATGATACTGCTGGAGGATGAGAAGCACATGGAAAAGAGCTGAGTTACCCTGGTTGTCCCAGCCACGGTCATTCTGGACCATCTGACTGCCAGCCAACACTGAGCTACATGAGAGTGTCAGCCAAGATCAACAGAACCACCAGGTTAGGCATAGACTCGTGATCAGAAGTCCGTGCCTATTGTTTGAAGCCACTGAGTTTTGGGATTACTTGTTACACAGCATTTACTGTGGCATAAATAGCTGATACACTACCCATCAAGTTGTAGCCATCTCTCAAAGCTCAGTTTGAATTCCCACTTCCCCAGGAAGCATTCCCAAGGCCACCATGTGGAAGTGATCCTCTTCCTCAGGGGTGTACTCTACAGCTACAGGCTGCAGACTTTGCTAGGTCTGTGAGCTCTGTAAGGATCAGAGCAGCATCTGAGTGCCTTCTGTGGGCTCACTGCCCAGCACAGAGCTGAACCAGGGTAGAGCGTGGGAGGATGTCAGATGATGAAAGACCCTGTCCCGCAGGAGTGAGTAGGTTCAGGCCAGCGTTCTGTTCTCCACCCCTCTCTCAACGAAGTGTCCAGGGAAGGGTGAAGTTTGGATCTCATTTCCTCTTGCATTCCCCAGAGAGGGTACCAGGAGTCGTCCCACCTAGTGGGCTAAGTTCTTTTTTGTATCTTATATTATGCAATGTTTAAACTTCTCCGTGTGGCAATAATGCCAGCAATGACTATGAAACTATTACCACGTTTCAGGCCAAATGATTCCCATGGTTTATCTCAGTGAATGGTCATAACCCCCTATGAGGGAGGGACCACCGTCAGCCCCACTTCATACATGAGGAAATGGAGACTTAGAAAAGTAGATAGATCTGCCCTAGGAGACATGCCAAGTCAGTAGCAGAATCACGGTTTGAACTGGACCACGGAGCCCGTGGTGGTGGGTATTGTCCTTGACCTGTCCTGTAGAGCAACAGAGCACAGAACCGGGAAGACTGGGTGGATTGGAACGGAAGCAGATTTCAGCTCCAACAAGGAAAGCAATCAAATCGATTGATTCAAGCGATCACATAGGGTGGAATCACGTTCTCCCTCCCCAGGTTACTGCTGCCTCACAGAACAGAGGACTCGCAGAAGTTTGAAGGAGAAATCTTTCACTGGGCTTTGGCCTCTGCTTGGCTGCAAGCCTTAGGAAGAGATGGTGAGAGGATGAGAGAGTCTGCGTCTTGGTCCTGCCTGTTGGGTGGAGCAAAGGGCCACATGCCACTCGTTCACAGAGAAGCATAGGACAGCATTCCCATACCCTCTGGGCCCAAGTGGGGTGTGAGGCAACCAGGGTCCCCCAAGTTGCTGGGTGGGTGGGAGGCTGCTCTGCAGACCCATCTCTCATTGAGGCTGGCCCTAGGCTTGGGGGAGTCATAGAAAGCCCATTCTGGTCTCGTGTCCAATTTGCCTACTCCCATCCCCGTAGCTAAACATTGAAGCTGATATTATCCCCAGCTGACTAATCTCTTTCACAATTGATTCAAAACTGGAGGGGAGAAGGGTGTGCTTATTTATCACCCTCAAGGACCTAAAAGAAAGAACTGTAGAGGAAGGAGGTAGTGAGCCTATTGTCATTAAAGATGTGCAAGTAGAATCGCTCTATATTGGCTTTTTTTGAGAATGGATTAAATGGCTTTGGGTTTCCCTAAAATGCTAAAATTCTATGATTTTTCTTTGAGACCACCCACAGGAAAATTTTAGATAGTACACAGTGTTAAAACTGGCACAATTACAGGAGCAGTTTTGGTCAAAGGTTGATTTTCATGATTATATATACCCTTCAGCCCACGTATTATAATAAATAGCACATCAACATTTTTTTTTTTTCTTCTGGTTATGGAAGGACCATTATCAAGAGAAGAAAGGCTCTAATGACAACTCCCTGCATCTCTCTAAAAAGGCCTTTCATGTCTGGCCTCAAAGTACACAGCGGGGAGGCAGATCTGGCTGTGTCTCTTCCCGTGGGCATCCTCCTGTGTACCCTCCGTGATCTCTGCTCTGTTTGGTCCAAGGCTGGAAAAATGCCTTTGCTGCCATGGGCAATGGCCAGGGGGATGGTGCAGGCAGAGATTTCCTGGAGATAAAAGACAAGCAGAGGGGAGATGTGTGTGAACTCATGATAATGTGGATCCCCTGAGTACTAGTGAGAAAGAAACGCCAGGTCACCAATGTTCCTGGTGGGCAGATAAGGAAGATGTAGCACTACATCCAGAAAAGAGCAAAGTAACGTGTTCTGAGCCCCTACTGGGTGCTCTGCCCTTTGAATACACATACATATTCTTCCTCATAGCAACTCTGGGAGGTACGATGCTGCTGACCCCATTTTACAGATGGACTAATTGAGACTCAGAAAGGATGAAATGACATGCCACAACTCACACACTCAGGCATGTCTGAGTTGGACTTGGAACACAAGCCTATGAGGGGCTAAAACCAGTCCTCTTTTCACTGAATCAGGTCTGACAGGGGAAAGACGAATTCAAAGAAAATGTACTTTTCCTACTGTGGTAAGCTGAATAATGGCCAGCCCAAAGGTGTCCGTGCCCTAATCCCCAGGACCTGTGAATCTTACCTTATAGAGTAAAAGGGAGTTTGCAGGTGTGATCATGTTAAAGATTTTGAGTTGGGGACGTTATCTGGTGTGCCCTAAGTAGAGCCAAAAGTTTCCTTATACGGGGAAGGCAAGAACATCAAAGGCTGGCAGCAGTGATGCAATGCTGGAACAGAACTTGGAGTGATATGGCTAGAAGCCAAGGAGTGCTGTGACCTCTAGAAGCTGGAAGGAGGCAGGGAAAATTCTCCCTTGGAGCCTCCAGAAGAAACCAGCTCTGCAGGCACCTTGATTTTAGCCCCTGAGGCTCATTTTGGACTTCTGACCTCCAGACCGAAAGCAAATACATTTGTATTGTTTTCAACCACCGAGTGTGTGTTTATTTCTGACAGCAGCCATAGGCAACTAGTACACACACCATCTTTGATAGGAGATGCGACATGACATTCACATTCTTGATGACTTTCCCCAGCTCATAAGTCTGTCTTGGCCTGTATGGATCTGAGAAATTAATTAAGTCAGCTTTCGCTTAGCACAAGGCCATGCTCTTGAGACGAGGGGATAAGACTTGGTAACTTTGAAATGCCTGCTTTGACCTTTGATGGCCAGAGATGATGTTATGCAAACTGTGGTCCACAGACTGGTGCTGGTCCGTGACTGTTGGGAAGAAAGCATTTACACTGCCCTACCCCACCCACTGGCTCCACCTCTAGCAAGGAGGAGTGGTAAGAAAACGGGCAGAACTAAGTGTTTAGAACATTTTGCAGCTATTTGGCATGGCTGGGACATCCAAGTATGTGATCAGAGTCTTCCCTTGCTGAATAGGGCACAGACCGGTGTGGGTATGTCCGGAGGTGGGTGGTGATTTGCAGGTAGAACAATCCGTGCCTTAGTCACATACACCAGTCCACACAATAGCCCATGATGGACGGGGAACCAACAGTTGGTTGGGAACCAACGATTGGTCCCTGGCCACAAAAAGTTTGAGGAGCACCAGTCTAGGGCCCTCTAAGTTCTACGGGCACAGACTTTGTGAGACCCAAATGTCTCATCTTTTGCCAGCCTATGGCTACTAACAGAATCATATTAATATTTGTATTCATATTTTGCTGGTCTGAAGTCTCTGGAGTGAGTCTCTCCCCTGGCTTGTAGATGCTCATGGAAATTCTTCCCTTGTTTGTCTGTTCTGGTTCCCACTGCAAAGGTCTCTGTTTTCCATGATCTTCCTGAGATTTCAGCCTCCTTGGGCACACCTGCCCTTATCTACTGGCAACCCTACACCAAGAGGATGGCCAAAGAACATGGTGGCTTTGGGTGGAGTTGGGGAAGAAAGATTCTTTCCCTGATTCTGTGCCATACACAGTGGCACAAAGCCACACTGCCACATTGCTTGGGCCCTGAGTCCCACACAGCCTGTCACTAGCGCACCTCCTTTGGCTTCTCTCCTAAGACCAACCATTCCCAGCCACTAGTGGGAAAGGAGGAGATGCCATGTCATTGCTTCCAACATTCCCATCACCTCCCCTGTTCCCTGGACACTGACTTGGGGAAACAAGAAAGAACAAAAGACTTCTAGGAGCTTGGGTTTAATCTTGAGGCAGAATCAACAGGATTTGTGATGGGATTAAATGTGGTAGGAAGATGGAGTTAAGGGGCTAGGATGATGTCCAGATATCTCACCTGGGTCCCCATGTAGGAGGGGGTTCCACTGATCAAGGTGAAGGGACATGTTTGAGGGGAAGACAACAAAGTTAGCATCGAATATTCTGAACCAGGGTCCCTGGGAGATCAGCTGTAAAACTGATCTTCTTGTAGGTGTGGTACATATATGCAATGGAATACTACTGAGCCATGAACAAGAATGAAATCATGCCATTTGCAGCAACATGGATGCAACTAGGGATTATCATACTAAGTGAAGTAAGAAAGAGAAAGACAAAAGCCATATGATATCACTTATGTGCGGAATCTAAAATATGACACACATGAACCTATCTACAAAACAGAAACAGACTCATAGACAAAGAGAACAAACTTGTGGTTGCCGGGGGGAGGGGGGAGGGAGAGGGATGGACTGGGAGTTTTGGATTGGTAGATGCAAACTATTGCATTTAGAATGGATAAGCACCAAGCTTCCTACTGTATGGCACAGGGAACTATCTTCAATCTCCTGGGATAAACCATAATGGAACAGAATATTAAAAAAATACACATATGTGTATAACTGAGTCATTTTCTGTACAGCAGAAATCAGCACGACATTGTAAATCAACTATACTTCAATTAAAAGAAATAAAGACACTGATATTTTGGAAAAAAGAAAAGAACCACCACCAACAACAAAAAGAACCAAACTGATCTTCTTGTATGGCTGTGAGAATGAGGAAAGCAGCCTCTGATACCTGCTGACAGTTAGGCCTCTGAGCTCTTTGGAGCTGGCCTGGCTCTCCCATTGGGCTGTGTGCCCAACTTTTGGATATAAACACCCTCACGGAACACCAGAGTCAGACAAGGTCATTCTTCGACTCCAACAAGGTGAGACAAAAAAGACCCCTTCATTGTGCGATCTGTGCACAGACAAAAACAAGGTCACTGTGCAAATCACAAAGGGCCAAACGACCTCCTCTTCTAGCTAATACGAGCGAGCCATGCAGGGCCAGCTAGAAACTGCACCCCCAGATAGCCTGACGTCTCCTTCTCAGGGGTTCCTGTTGGTCTCGGCCTTACCAAAAACATTCTGTTCTCTAGGCCACGACAACACTTCAGAGATCTGAAGGCAGTGAAATTGTCTCCCAACACTTGGATCTTCTTTGCTTCAACTTCTCTGCTTCTGTCTTCCATCAGCTCATCACGTGGCTTTATCCTTCTCATTTCCCTGAGTCTGCAGGAAAGTGAGATCTCGCACGATATTTCATGTTTTTGCAAATGGGCTCAGGCGTTTCCCTTTGCCCTGATTCTGTGAACCACCTTCGCTGAACACATCAGTCCTGTGGAAATGAAAGCACATCCTTATCTGAATCCATGAAGAACCAGGAAGCAGAGATTCCTGTCTCCAAACCTTACCATCCATCCTGAGGGTGCAGTGAACATCCTTGGGACGTGGCTGCCATTGATCCTTTCCCAAAGTCTAGCAGTTCTGTTTGGCTATTAAAAGGAGCCTGCCGGGCTTCCCTGGTGGCGCAGTGGTTGGGGGCCCGCCGGCCGATGCGGGGGACGTGAGTTCGTGCCCCGGTCCGGGAGGATCCTGCATGCCGTGGAGCGGCTGGGCCCGTGAGCCATGGCCGCTGGGCCTGCGTGTCCGGAACCTGTGCTCCGCGGCGGGAGAGGCCACAGCAGTGAGAGGCCCGCGTACCGCAAAAAAAAGAGCCTGCCATGTTGATGAATTATTTAAACCTCAGCAGCACTCAATTTATGCAAATCCGATTATCTGTTTAAGGGCAGGTTGGCTTGGAAGAGCTTGTAGTTGTGATACTTATTATTATTTTTTTTTTTTTTGGCTGAAAAACTGGCAAATTCAGTTGAAAGTGGACTTTAATTTTACCCGAGGACAGCTCAGCCCAGAGCTGCATCTTGTTGGGGATGGGAGGTCCCTTCGGGTTCCCATGGGACTGTTTTCCACCCTGATGTTTCCACATCATTTAGGCCTGGGAAGGGCCTTCCAGACCAGCTGGTTCAATGCCTTCCTATTGCAAAGGAGGAAACTAAAGTCCGGAGAGAAAAGTCGATCTGCCCCAGTTACATGCAGCATTCGTTTTTGTTGGATAAATGCTTCAAATCTTGCTCCAGATATGGGACACTTCCTCCTTAAACTATTCTGCCTCTGTGCTGGGAGATCAATACCAGAGCTCAGAGGCCTTCCCTCTGGGTCTGTGTGGTTTAACCAGTGATAGACAGCTTCATGGGGCAGCATGGAAGAAAAGGGATCCTCCGGTCTGGAGGCAAGAGACCCAATCTCTGACTTGCTCTAGGATTTGGGCCAATATCTACTCCCTCTCTGAGCTTCAGACCCAGCTCTCCGAGTGTGAAAGGGTTATTTAGAGTTGGACTAAACGATCTCTACCAGTGTTTCCAGCTCAAGTCATGTGAAACACAGCACCCAGGGCTGGTATCATGGGTGAGTGGCCTGTGCCACCCACACAAAGCCCCGCACTCAGAAGGGCCCCCTCCCGGGTTAATGCTGTGCTGTTGCCATCTTGAAATTCTTAACACATTTTCAACAAGAGGCCCTGCATTTTCATTTTGCACTGGGGCCCACAAATTATGTAGCTGATCCTGAAAATACATTTCGCAGGGGGATAAAATAAGAAGCTGAAGAACCAACTTCCTTTGTCCTGCATTTTCCCAGGCAGGCTGTGGCCAGGTGGCCCAAGAAGGAAGCACTCACCCATTCCTTCCCATGACCCCAGAGGAGCTGGATGCCATTTGCTGTGTCATGTAGGTACTTCCATGAGGCTTTAGATGGCTGAGCTGGAGATTTGGAAAGGAGGAAGGGACTAAATAGATTTGGCTTTAGGAAGATCACCCTTGGTAACTGGGGTGGAGGATGAAATGCAAGGGATGGGACTGGAAGCAGAGAGGAGGCAGGCAATATCCCCAACGCTCCCAGCAAGAAATGGTGGGACTGGACTGAGGTGGCAGCAAGACTGGAATTTATTGCACGAGCAAAATTAGAGCCATGAATGAAAAATGCTCATTAAGGTGGCATCTGGTTCTCAGGCTCTGTCACAGCCTCTTTACATTCTTCACTGAATACCTATGGAAACTCGAGGTAAAAGCTCACAGAGTCACCTAAAACTAAGAGCGGTAACCAGCCTAATATAGAATCAAAGAGAGATTTCCACTAACTCTGAAGCAGGTGGATTTGAACTAAGAGAAACCTGCCTTACTTTTTTTTTTTTTTTTAATGAAAACTGAGACCACTTGAAGAAAAGTAAGAAGGGACTTTGCACTTCCTCCTTGTCTCTAGACCCCAGGGCCATTAAAATCAGAAAGTAGGGCAGCCATCCTTCCACTGGGAGGCAGCCAGGATGTTACTCTTCCCCTGCCTCCATCTCCTCTGCCCTCTCCCTTCCCTCCCCTTCTGTCTGCATTCAAGCAGAAACAGTAGTTCAGAATTTTCAACAGAAAATGTGTGTGTGTGTGTGTGTGTGTGTTTGTGCGTGCACACTCGCTAATTATGCCACATTCCAAGCCGTGGAGTTCAAGGCCTGCAAATGAGATGCTGAAGACAGAAAAAGGAACAAGGGATGAGCCACATGTCACTGCATGCTGAGAATTATGGTTTCTCCATGTGTCTTACCCTATTCGAGAACTGCTGCAAATCGAGAACTTAGCTGTGGGCTGCATCCTTCAGGCTATCCTTCTGAAGACTGAAGAGGGGGTTCAGCCATCATCTCTAAGAACAGAGAGTGGGTCCAGGACAATTCTTATACCCTGTATTTTTATAGGATTTAGATATTTACAGGTTTAGATTTTCTTGAAGATGAACGATAGGGAAAAAAAGCCAATAAAAATCTTAGGTTGCAGATCAAAAGAAGAGACCTACGATGCAGGTACATCTCTTTAGCCTCCAGAAATAAAGAAGAAAACACAAAAGAACTCAGGAAACCATTTTGTATCCTTGGCAGACATTAAGAAGACATGGTCTGCTGGAAAAAGAATCAGAAACTCAAAGGAGGAAATTTGAGCTCTGAGAAGGATGTTGGATGAGATAAGGAATAATATCAAATACTCTTTAGTCAAAGATCGTTAAATTAACACAAACTATAATTACAGACTGTGGTGAATGCACGAACAATGAGACCATAGCATATCAACACTGATGGAATATTGCCAAAGATTTATCCCAAGGAATATTCACAGCCTTTAATAATTTCCTTAGGTAGGAAAGAGCAAAAAAAAATACGGACTTGATATTCAACTTCAGAAGTGAGGTAGAGGATCACAGAGTTAGCTCAAAGAAAGTGGAAAGAAGAACAGAATACATTTAAGAGAAGAAATGAATACATGAGAAAAGAAAAGGAGAATTGGTGAAGAAATTTAGGATTTAATTTTTTTGGAAAAAGATGAGTACAAAACAATCTTTGACAATCTCAATAACTGAAAGGGATAAACACAAGTAGTTGACATTGAACAGGAGAAAGGGCATTTAAACTCTGATAAACCAGAAATTTAAGTAAAATACTACGTAAAACTTTTCGTTAATGAATTTGAAATTCTGAATAAACTGAATGATTTTCTAGAAAAGATAAAAATAAAATGAAATAAAAATGACTTAATGGATATGACACACTATAACAATAAGTATGACAGAACTTGGGGGAAAATCTCAAAGAACTACCTCTAAAATGGTGACGTCTTACGTGGGTAGGTAAATTCTTCTAAACCTTCATAAAACAAAGAACTCCTATTTTGTGTAAAATTTTGCAGAGGATAGAAAAACATGGAGAACAAACTAAGTTTTAGAATATGAAGCAGCAATTTTGAAGGAATTTTGAGAGAAAAATTAGTGATTCAAGATTTTATACCCAGTCAAATATAATCAACAGAAAGACTTGCTCAGCTATGTAAGGGCTCATGAAATACCAGCTACAATAGAGGTGACATGTCACATTAGTGGAAAAGAATAGATCAGTCAATAAATGATGTTGGGATGGTTGACTATTCATAAAATACATGGATTTATATCATTACCTCATATAGATGACTCAATTCCAGTTAGAGTGAAGACAAGAAAATTTTTAAAAAGCATATTTGGGTTAAAAAATGATAAAAAATATTTACTTAATTGCAGAATGGGGAAAACCTTTCTAAGTATTAAAAACATACAGTAAAGGTAAATATTGGTAGATTTAACTAAATAAAATAAAGCTATTATGCTTCAAAAACTCCATAAACAAGTTCAAAAGATAATATAAACTAAGGAAATATTGACAGTATATATGGCAGACAATGATTAAAAGATGCATACACAAGGGAAAAAAAGCTCCAGTAAGAAAATGGGCAAAGAAGGAGGTGACAGCATTGTGTAATTTAGCCATCAATCAAATGCGGCATTCCTTTCAACTTTCCCCTAGCCTACTTTTGGTATGTTTCAGTGTTCTGTAAAATTTTCTTTGATAATTCAAGATGTCTCTGATTTTTAAATATACACACAAGATATATTCTTTCTTAAGGCAATAAAGATATTTTCATGGAGCTAAGTGAAAAAAAAATGGGCAAAGGATGTAAGTATGTCATTTAATAACAAATGAAATACAAAGAGCAAATGATCAATCTCACGGGTGATCAAAGAAACAAAAATTAAAACAATGCTGAGATGGCATTTTCACTCATTAAACTGGCAGAGATGAAAGAAGATTACTATCCCCAATGCTAAGTGACCCTGTGGAGGAAATGGGCATTTTCAGGCATGGCTGGTGATTATCAAATAGGTACCTTATCTGTGGAAGGCAATTTGGGCAAATGTGACAAAAGCCTTAAATGTATCCATTTCTTTGACCCAGGAATTATATTTCTAGAAAGGGATCCTGAAGAAATAACCAAGTATATATATATATATATATATATGCGCAAAGGTTTATGTGTCAGGACATTCATTGGGGCATTATTTAGAATAGTGAATTCTAAAATCGGGAGATTTGGTTAAATTATGTGCCATGATGTGGAATACTATGTAGCCATTAAAAATGAAATAGAGAAAGAAACTTAATGCCACATGAAATGCTGATATTACGTGGTTGAGTAGAAAAAGTGGAGGGCAGAAAACCCGATGTGTGCGGCCTAATACACGTGAGTGTGTGTGTGTGTGCACGTATGTGTAAGTCTGGGTGCCAGCAGGCACATGAGTGGGAGGAGACTTGAGCGACATACACTAAAATATTAACAGTGGTTTTTCTTCCTTACGCTTTTCTGTATTTTTCAAAATTTCCGCAAGGCCCATATGTGACTTTATAATTTAAGAAAATATTTGAAAAATCAAACACAATTTTCCATCATGATATATCACCCATTTTATTTTTTTCTTTATATCTTTGTCCATGTAGTCAAATGTAACCGAGACGCCAGCACAGGCCCCCTGATTCTCCAATTCAGTGTAGGGGCGTTTGGACTCTTCTCCTAGCTTTGGAGAGTTTCTGTGTCCCACTGCTCCCTGGCTTTGCTCTGCTCCTGATCTGTGTTCCTATGGTTGATTTTTATTTTCCTTTGCATCCGTCTGGGCACAAATCCAGCCACTTCCCTCAGTGTCCAAGCAAGCCCTGCACTGTCACTTGTGCACGAGTTCGTAGCTTGACCGAAGTGCGGGGACTCCTGGGAAGGCCTCCCGTATCCTACAACACGGGGTCTCCTGCCTGTGTGCCTGCTGCATCTCCTCTCCCTTCCCTTCTGAACTCCTCCTCCAAGACCACCCTTTCCTGGAGTCACAGGAAAGGTCTCCCCCGTCTCTCACTCAGATTAGTTCCCACATTTAGCCCACTTCTTTCCAAGTAATTTACCCAAAACAAACGCATTTCCTTAAGAAAAGAATTCTGGTGAGGACCGGAGAGAAGAGGTAAAAATTTCTCCACCTTGTTAGATCAACATATTTTGTAAAGCATCGTGCAAATGCACTCCCCCCCCACCTTTAAAATTTTGTCACTGCCTTTTTACTTACGTCATAACATTTTTCCAGATTGCTACCCCGTTTCTAAAGTTATTCTATTTTAATTGGATGAATAGGTGATCCACTGATTAAGACTACTTTTCTCTAAAAATATCTACATTTGCCTAATTCATTTTGACTGCTGCATCCTCTCCACATTGCATTAGACTGAATTGCTGAGGTTTTGAAGGAAGGCTAAGGAGGACTGAGGACCTCTTACATGCTAGGTAATGTGCTAAGTGCTGGGTCTACATTATCCCATAGGTGCCGCAAATCCTTTCTGGAACGGGGCGGGTGTGTAAATACCTTCTAAAACGACACGCTCTCATTCGACCCTCACAGCCACCTGGGCAGCATCCCAGTCACAGGTAAGGAGACTGAGGCCGACAGGAGTGGGCGTTGCTATAGATCTCATGGCGGGTAATTGCAGTTTTAGGAGTCAGTCTCAGGGCAGCTCACCCATCCTGAGTGACTGTGCTTTCCAGGCACCAGGCAGTCTTCCTGTGGTGCTCCTGACCCAATTTCCATCCACGCACATAGATCCTGCCAATCCAGGTGCATCTTTAGGGTTATGGCGGATGGGAGTAAACTTGGCAATGTCATATTCAAGTCCATATAAATCTATTTCTCTCTTCCTCTCCATCTCTCTCTCTCCTGCCCTCCCTTCCTCCTTCCATCTCTTTTTTCTATCTCTGTCTCTATCTCTAGCACTCTCCTATCTTTTTGGCACTATATGGATGCTCGCCTGGTAGGGGCTGAGTTGAGCCCTGGAGCTGTCATTATCTCCGTTGACCTGGACTAAATCCAGGCTCACCTGAGCTGGTAAGAAAAGGCATCTTTGACATCCTCAGGCCCTGGAAACCACTCGGCCTCCCTCCTTTTGCCAATGGGCAGAATTAAGAATCAGAACCAGTGCATCTTGACTAGAAAACATTTGATAAATGCCACATGAGATCTCCTTCCCCATTCCAAAGCAAGGGCATTGGTGTGACTCCCTACCAGGCTCCCGATGGGAAGTGGAACAGTCTGGTAGCTGAGCCTACCTTGTGTAGTGTCTCCTGGCTAGGGCCAACACTCAGCCCTGCCGCTAAGAATGCGAGCCCTAAGGCTTGGGCAACCGCAGCTCTGAGAAACCAAAACCCTGCCTGCCTCATTCTCTTTGGGTCAGTCATTGGCTCTGTCCCCTCAGCGTCCAGAAGTTTTGCCATGTGGAGACACACAGCAGTGGGATGAAGTGGAGAGAGCCGCAGTTTGGAGTCAGTACACCTGGCTTCTAGGCACCTTGGCAGCCCCACTCACCTCTCTCTGGGCCTGCTTCCTCAGCCATATGGGGCAGCCCAGGTCTCTCTCCCATTGCCCATGCCTTTCCTGAGCCTGCACTTCTTGTCATGAAGTTAACAAAAAACAACCTGTGGTTGGGTAGGAGAGTGTCTATTTCAGCATTATTAGGTACTGGAGAAATTCTAACAGGAGTTTTATCTTCATAGTGCAAATGGCCTGATTTTCTTTTAATGTATTTATCCTAAGGATTGTGTCCTTTGTACTGGTTTGAATAGTGTCCCCTGAAATTCCTATCTACCTGAAACCTCAGAGTGTGACCTTATTTAAAAATAAAGTCATTGTAGATATAATTAGTTAAAATGAGGTTATACAAGATTAGGGTGGGCGCGAAATTCAGTGTCTGGTGTCCTTATACGAGGAGAGGACACACAGACAGAGGGAAGACGGCCCTGTGAAGACAGAATCAGAGATTGGGGTAATGCAGCTATAAGCCCAGGAATGCCAAGGACTGCCAGGAACCACCAGAAGCCAGGAAGGGGCAGGGAAAGATTCTTCCTTAGATCCCTCCTTTACAGGGAACATGGCCCTGCCAACACCTTGATATCAGAGCTGGGAGAGAATACATTTCTGTTGTTTTAAACCATCCAGTTTGTGGCCATTTGTTATGGCAGCTCTGGGAAATGAATACACCCCTTCTCTTCTGCCCTTGTGGTCTAAGTACCATAACCCACAGAAGAACCAGATGTGGCTGAAGATTATTTACAATTCATGCACACAAGATGAATAGGAATTGCTTAGGGGGCAGAAGAGCATTGAAGAAAAGAGTTAAAAAGGACGAAGGAAAAAGAAAGTGTGCGAGGGTGGGGTCTGTGCTGAGTGAGTGAGGGGCTGCATGGAGTTCTCAGAAAGTGTAGGACCATGTCCTCCTGCCCTAGGACAGAGCTGCGGGCACAGGATGAAGATGTCCCAGAATTACATCTACATTCTTACCATCCTGTGGGCTCTCTATGATTTAACTGCTTAAACCTGAAAAACAGAATCACATTCAGTAGTTCCCAGATTTCTCTCTCTCTCTCTGAACGAGTCACAGTAGCTTTCATGAGGACAATATCACCTCTCACTTTCATTATGGAGGGTGCTGGCCTGTTATCTGTGAGACGGATTTGTGAGAAGAGGAGGTTCCCCAAAGGGTGATGCTTTTCCCTTTCTCCAGAAGGTTTTGCCGTGAGCTCCAAGGTTGGCACTCACCTCTTGTGTGCCCTGCTGGACACGATTCCTCATGGAAGATTCCAGCACCATTGCTTGGCAAATCTAGAGGCTGTGTTGGGTGTAGGGGGGCTTCATCAGCATTGCTGTGTGTTATGTTCTGGGAGAAATTCAATACGATAGAACTTACAGCTGTGAAATCCATGTGCCTCTCTCCCCACCTCATCCCACTGTCTCTCCTACTTCGGGCTGGCCGTCTTGGCAGGATGCCACTCTGCTGGGATGGCATCTCTGCAAAGAAGGGGAAATTATGCTACTGCTGAAGCTTGTGGAGACAGGAAAAAATGTAGATCAGGATGCCTTCCTGATATCGCTTCCTCGGGGCACTAGACAGCCAGGAGATGCTGGAAGCAGGGACTGGTCTGGTCTGGCTCCATTCCCATTCCAGCCCCTGCAACTTGCTCCCAGACTGGATCCAGAGTCATCCTTCTGAAACACATTTTGACCATGCCTCACCCCTGCCCCTGAACATCCCATGACTCCTCGTTACCTTGGGAAATGAGTCAAGCCCCTCTGCCTGCCTTCCCACTCCACTGTCTGTGGGATCATCTCCCTCACCCGCTCCCTCCTGCTCCAGCCACCTTAACCTCTGTGCAGTTCCCCTGAGCATCAACCATGCCTCCCTGCCAGAGCCCAACTCTTTTCCCCCTAGAATATTCCCTCCTCGCCTCTTGTTACCGAACCAAACTAGGGCCCGTGTGCCCTCATGCAGTAAAGCCAATCTACTGACACTGGGTTGTGGTGAAGGAAAGTGCAGCGTTAATTGCAGGGCACCGTGCGGGGAGAACGGGCTTTTCATGCTCAAAACACCCGAACTCCCCGATGGCTTTCAGGGAAGGGGTTTTAAAGGTGGTGTGAGGGAGGAGGCTGCAGGATGTGTGATGAACTCATGCACGATTCACAGATTGGTTGGCACCAAGTTGAAGTTTTCAAGCATTATCAACCTTCTGGTTTCAATGGGTCTCAGGTCTATGTTCTCATGGTTAGCAGTTTCCATCTGGTGGGGGTCTGTTTCCTGTAAAAACAACTTTGGAACGTGTGTCAGGCCTTTGTCGATATCTTTCAGGGAACTGGGAGTTCTGTGATTCTGCCATGTCACGGGTTTATAGTCTAAATTGCTACTGTTTTTTCAGCCGAACAGCTCTTTTCAGTTTCTGTATCTTCAGATTTCCTAATCATTAACTCTTGAGCCAGGACTTTGAGACTGAGGGGAGGCCTGGGAGGCTAAAGGAAAAGCTTTTTACTTCAAAAGACAAGGACACAAGGGCCTGTATACAGTTCCATTCTTGACCAGCAAAGCCCTTTTCCTCATGAGACTTTTTTCACTTTTTTTGATGTCTCTCCCACTCCGCTCGTCCCTTCCTCCCAAAGGATCTTGCTCACACCGATGGGCCGCACCCCCGCATGGTGTGGCCATGGCTTTGTTGAGCCTTTGCCTTCCGCATCAGTGGAAAGTTCCTAGAGGATGGAGAGAATGCCTTTTCCTTTATGTCGCCTCACAGTTTAGCACAGCACTTGGTGCCTAAGTGCTTCTCAAATGCGTGTTGAATGAATGAATAAATCATGTAATCTTAGAATTAGAGAAGTAGAAAAGATCAGCTGAGTCAATCCTCTCATTAGTTACTAATAATGAAGGGTCTTAACTAGTTGGGATATAAACATGAAATGCTTACATCTTCTCCCCTCCTAACTGCCACCAGCTGTGCCCG
>NW_020175018.1:6209193-6218174 GCF_003031525.2 Neophocaena asiaeorientalis asiaeorientalis | reverse complement strand
TTTCATGCTGAGTGGAGAGCTCTTGTAGTGACAGCTCAGGCTGATTCCAGGACTGTCAGTTACTTTTAGTATTAGCCTTATTTTGATGATTAAGACTCAGGTCTATTTATTTTAAAAATTCTGATCTCATATTAGATTCAAAGCTCGCTCTACCACCCTTAACAGTGTAGAGCTGAGATCTCAGAAGTCAGAGTGGGGTTTGGATGGGAGGTCCATGTGCTCACACAAACCCCCTTTCTCTTCCCTGCGTGGTCCCCTCTGGTGCTGGGGTGGGAGCAGGGACGAGAGGAGAGCGTGTTTCCCTCATCTCAGTTGATTATTAGTGGTCTAGCTTGTGGATCCTAAGCTCAGAGTGGATGCGAGGGACTCCCACAGGGCACCCTACCCCAATGTGTCCTCTAGGCTTTGGAAGTGCCTTGTGTGCTGTGGCTGAATCCTCCAGCTGACCGTGTCCAGACAGCCTTGTGCCAGAACCCTCAGGTGGGAGTTCCTCTCGGTTCCTCACCACCATGGTCCTGGAGGGGTGCAGCCGCAATCTTCTTCCCCTGTTCCAGGACTCCACTGCTGAGATCAGCCACATACCCGTGACCACCCAGCTGGTAAGTTTTGGTACTGAAACTAAATCCCAAATCTCTTGTGTTCTGATCTTAAGTTCTTTCCACTCAATCACACTCTCTCCCAAGGTAATGAGTCAAAGTCAAGAAGTGACCACAGTTAATAAATACATAGAAGTACTCTCAATGGAAAAGAAATGAAAATAACAGCAGAAATGAAAATTTTCACTGAAGATGAAAGTGAGCCCTAATAGTCAGTCCTGGTGAGAATGAAAATGGGCCCTCCATGCCCATGTAGGATCTCAAATGGACATCACATTTTGGAGGGCGATTTTGAAATATCTATCAAAATTTTAAATGCGTGTGCTGTTTGCTTCTGTAATTCCACTTTTAGGAATTTAGCTTACAGATACAGCTGCCCAGTGCTGGGTGGCCCGAGATGGTCACTGTATGTTGTTTGTAATCATGAAATACTAGAAATGACCTAAATGTCCATCAACAGGGAAATGGCTAAACGAAATAACATATCATGCACTAAATAACATCATGCACCCTGTTAACTCTCTTTAAGTAGCACTTACCATATGGATTTATTGTATTTTTTCCCCACTCTGCCTCCCAGACTGGGAACTCAATGAGGACAAGAACCGTGGGTTCACTTAAGAATCTGGGATCAGGAGTTAGACTCCCTGGGTTCAAATCCCGGATCCACCAGGAACTGATAGGGTGACATTACGTGAGTTACTTAACTTCTTGACACCTCTGTTTCCTATTCTGAAAATGGAGATGTTAACAGTACCCATGTCACGTTCTGATAATAAAAGAAGGTCAATGTGAAGGGCTTAGCGTGTCGGCTCCTCAGATGGAGGTGATGATGGTGGTGAAGACCGATTCATTCACCGATGTATACTCAGCACCTCACAGGGTGCCTGGCACCGTGCAGAGTTCCATTAATAGCTAACGCCACCTACGCGCTGGTAGAGAAGGCTGTCTAAGATACATAGATGGAGGAAGAAAATCAAACTGTAAAGCAGTTTGTCTAACCTAATCCCATGTGTATCAAACATATTAAAATTTCTGTTGGGGGTCAAGACACAAATTATATATGTGGTTACCTCTGAGAAATGGGTTTGGGAGCCAGACGAGAGGAAGGGGGCATTCACTTTCTACTTTATTCCCTTTGGTATCACTTGATATTATAACAGTTATAGTGCATTACTTTTAAAATTTTAAAAAAATCTATCAGGTTTGAAGGACCACAGGATTAATTCTTTCCCAGGAATAATTATTTTGATCATCTTAGGATTTTACCTTTGACTTTCGTCTTCAATGAGATTAAAACTAGCCACGAGTATCAGAGAAGAGAACAGCAAGTGAGTGGGGAAGGCGATTAAGAGAGGATGTGGTCCTCCATCTGAGCCTGGGAAACGGTCAGACCCGGTGTGATGGAGCTTCAAGGGGTGGCTGAGGGTGAATTAGTGCTTTTTATTTCATGGCAGAGGCTACGTGTGAGATAAAGAGGGACAGCGCGGCAGCCTTGCCTTGTTGGGATGACGTCACAGAAAGGGGCGAGTGCTTTGGACTCAGCAAGCCTGGGCTCCAATGGATGCACTCTTCCTTGACCTAAGCCTCAGTTTCCACATCTGTTAAATGGGAATAAGTATAACTATCTTGTAGGGTTGTGAGGGGATTCATTGTGATAACGCAACATGTTTCTCAAGAGCCAGCAATCCATAAAAGGCAAATTTTGATGATAATGATAATAAGTAATGATCTTAGAAAAGCAAGCTAGTCACAACCGTGGAGCCTCAATTTCCTCACCTACAAAAGGGGATAATAATATCTATTTAACAGGTTGATGTGTGTCAACATATAAATGCTACACAGGAAGGTACACGTGTACATTTATAAGTATTTGAACAGTTAAGTACAGTGTCAGACGTTGGTACCCTCGCCATCCTCTTTGTCCGGAAGGCTCCCACTTAATGTTTACGTTGTTATCATCCTCTCAATAAGGGCAGCACTGACCTCCCGTGGTTCCAGGAGACCATCAGAATGGGAGAGGACCTGAAAACAGAGGCCATGAGCTCAAATACTCGTTTTGAGCTAACTGGCTGCGATGCCCCTTAGTGAGGTGAGAGGCTCCAGGGAAATGATAGCTGACCTTTCTTTTTTTTTGATCAGCTTCCGTATTGGTGGATCCAATTCCATCTAGAACAGTGGGGTGAGAGAACTCATGCATATATAGGTCAGGTTCCAAGCAGGAAAGAGAATTCACTCCTGATGAATTCTGGATGGTTCAGCTGAAGAGTGTTTACTGGAGGGACCACTTACAAAGGTTTGAGTCAGGATAAGGGGGTAAACGTGGGAGATGGAGGCACCCAGAGAGCAGCATCAGTGGGAAGCTGTCAGCATCTCTAGGGATGAAGGGACAAGGGGAGGACAGAGGGTTCTTGGGGGATCCTGCTGGGAGCTGGAATTGTAGGTGGGTAGTCACTGCTAGGGGGTGGTGCTGAAGCAGGGAGGGTGGGGCAGTGGGCAGGAGAACTGTGCCTATTCCTTTCTCCTCCTACCTGCTGATCTCCTGGGGGAGGGGGCAGGGGGCTCCCACTGGCTGAATGCAGGGAGGAGGAAGGTTGATGATGAAGTCCTTGGGTATGAGCTTCCTGGGCCCTAGAGGGGGGCAGTGGAGGGCTGAGAATGGATCTGCAGAAGGGAAGGTGTGGCATATGGAGAGTCACTGAGCATTAGTTAGGCTTCCTGTCTCCATCCTTCCTTCCCCAGCCCCTCACATCCTCCTATTGGCCAGCCTGCCAGTCTTCTTCCCTTCTTTGCTCCCGCCCTTCCTTCCTTCTTGCCTTTTCTTTCCCGCTTCCCTTCATTTATTCACTAAGTATACTTGCTACAGTCCCAGTCCTGCCACTGAACAGTTTTGGGCCCCAGTAGGCTCGTCTGTAAAATGGTCATGCATTCCCCTGCCTTGTAGAGTTGCAGGGATCAATCGAGATCGTGAAAGTGCTTCGTAAACTCTACCGTGCCGTGCAAATGTAACAAATTATTATTAATATTTTATCCTAGAAGTATAAATGTGACTAGGGTGGGTAATTAGGACAATTTTGCATAAACTTCTTGCTTTGAAATTGCCACCAGAGACCCAGTAAGATAAAAGGGACAGCTCTCCGTTCCAATTTAGAACTGATGTTGAGGTGATGATAAAGTTCTTTTTTCACCTGGGTCTTTTTTTTTTTTTTTTTTTAATTATTGCTGAAGGGTGAAGAAATATTTTCTTTCTCGCTCTTGGGTGGAAGCCACAATAATATTTCATGGCTACTGCTTACCCTAAAAAATAGATTTCCTTTTCATCCTCAGCTGGTGATTTGGTTTGCATTAATGCCTTTCATAACTCATACATTTTGCTATTAAAAATTAATGCCTGGCACTGACATAAACAAATGAAATTTGTATTATTAATGTTTTACATAGGTAAGGCTCTGTAATAACAGATTCATCACAGCAGACTGTTTTAATTAAAAGATTCACTGGTTCCTTGAACACATCTGAGAGACTGGTTTGGGGAGAACCAGGGATGCGAAAAATGACAGGTAGAGAGAGGGCATCTCTGATTACTGGGGGGATCAAGGAGTCTGAAGCTCCAGGTATTGGTAATGGCATCACAGGTGGATACCTTTAGGAGCACACTTAGTACAGGGCCTGGCTCACAGGAAGTGTTCAATTAATGGCAAGACTCATAAAGGAGAAGAAAAGGAAAAATATTTATTCCTTGAATAAACATGCCCATTCATGTGTTCATTCAACAAGTACTTAGTGACCACCTATTGTGTGACAGGAACTATTCCGGGTACTGGGGATACAGCAGGGAAACAGATTGCTACTTTCACGAAGCTAATATTTTAGTGAGAAGAGGCAGACAATATATAGTATGTCAGATGGTGATAAAGCTTATGGAGAAAAACGCAGCAGGGTCAGGTGTTAGGGATGGCTTGATGGGCTGTGGGTGAGTGGGAAGAGAGGTTTGCAATTTTAAATAGAGTGGTCAGGTAAGGCCTTAAGAGAATGTGACATTTGAGCAAAGGCTTGGAGGAGATGAGGGAGTGAGCGTATTGCCATCTGGAGAAAGTTTGCCCAGGAAGAGAGAAAAGCAGGTGCAAAGGCCCTGAGGCGGGAGCATGTGGACAGAGCAGAGTGGATGAGCGTGAGCCTAGGAGATGCGGTCTGAGAGGTGGAGGTGGGGCGGGTGGGTCATAGGACTTGGTAGGCCAGGGTGAGGACTTTGGCTCTGATCCTTATAAGTGCTTTGTGAGTTGGATGTATTGGCCCCATCTCACAGATTGGAACATTGAGGCATAAGGTGTGTCTTCCACCAGGAAGGCGCCTAGGCTGAGATTCCAGGTCTGTCTGACTTTGTGCCTCCAGTGTGCTTATCGTACCACCTTCAAGTGGGGCTTAAGGGAGTCAGGTCGGTCATCTCCGTCCAACAATGGACTCACACCTCTGACATCTTAGTCTAGGATGTTTAAATGAAAAATGACCTTGGATGTTACCTAGCTCAACCTCAGTTTCGCAGATGACGAACCCAGGGTCCCAAACGTGATCTACCCAAGTTAGTGACAGAGTTGGAACCAACATCACAGAACATCAGGGACACCTGTTCCTTTGGGTCCAACCTCATCTCACCCCGTCTTGATCAGTATGCAGGGTAGCCTGGTGGTTAAGATCCTGAGTTTGAATCCTCGTTCTGTCACTCCATGCTGGGTTACCTCGGGCATGTTTCTTAATCTCTCTGGATCTCCATTTCTCATGTGAATAAAGGGGATGATAATAATCTGATTTGAAAAGAATTGTTGGAAAGGTGTGGTGATGGGGTCAAGCACTCAGCACTCTTTGTGACACATAAGCCCTCCACTACTGGTCACTATGAGTAACATTAATCGTATGAAATGGGTATCACAACCTGGGGTTCACAGATGGGCAAACAGAGTCCCGAAAGGGGGAGTGGTTTACCTAAGGACACTCAGCACACTTGGGGCTGTTGCTCAGGCTCCCAGGTTCCCAGGGTGATGCTCCTATCTGATCACTGAGCTATGAAGAACACTTTGGCATTCTTCGTTGACAATCAAAGCCCCTTGGTGGAAGTGAGTTCTTGCCACACTACCTGTTGCCAGTGCCGGGGACCCAGAAGCAGGGGTTTGAGCAGGACTGAGATCATATGATATTGGTGAATACAGTGTGTTGAGAAAGCAGTTTACCAGCTCAGCTCCCAATATGCAGGGGATGGTCCTAATGGGCTTTCCTCATCTGAATGAAAATGTCAGCGACACAGCACGCGTCCCATCAGCACCACATCTGAAGCCCTCATTTTCTTGAGGGCAGAGGTGGCAGGGTGTGTCGAGGGAGACTTTGCCGTGTTCATTATATGATAATAATAACAGCCCACATTAATTAAGTCCCCACTGTGTGTCAGGCCCTGAGCTAAGTGCTTTATATACCTTCTCCCCAATTCTCCCAACAGCCTCTTATTTGGTCATGAATTTATTCATTCATTCAGTTGTTTGATAAATTCTCATTAACTACTTCTACGTATCAGTCCAGCGCCCTGCTGGGTATCTGTGAAGAAAATCAGTGCGATCATGAAGCTTATAGGGAAACCAGAAAATAAACAGATAATAGCAGCGGTAAGCCTATAATTATGATTTGGGGGCTATGAAGGATTCTTTTTTTTTTTTTTTTTGCGGTACGCAGGCCTGTCACTGTCGCAGCCTCTCCCGTTGCGGAGCACAGGCTCCGGACGCGCAGGCTCAGCGGCCATGGCTCACGGGCCCAGCTGCTCCGTGGCATGTGAGATCTTCCCGGACCGGGGCACGAACCCGTGTCCCCTGCATCGGCAGGCGGACTCCCAACCACTGCGCCACAAGGGAAGCCCTAGGAAGGATTCTTTGAGTGAAAATCAGAGAAGGGCTACTTAAGTGACTTGCAGGAGGTTCCAGAGCTGAGCTGGAAACAGAAGCCCCCTCTGGAAACACTCAGAGCTGGAGAAGGCTTGGTGCTGCCTGTTTCCCACCACAGAGGAGGCAGGCTTCCCAGGAGACTTGGTCTGAATCCCGGCCCTACAACTTCCTAGTTGAGTATTCTTGGGTCAGTCCGTTCATCTCTTCATGCCTCTGTTCCTTCCTTGAGAAATGGGAAGGAGACCCACTGCATTGATCTGGTGAGAGTTCAGAAGAGGTAACACAGGAGGAAGTTTGGAAAAGTCAAAAGTGCTTTGCATATCATAGCTCTGATGACATGACCAAAGATCTTGCATGGCTCTGGCCAAATGACAGTGTTAGGCTGGGGTTTGAGTACTGTTACAGCCATGTTAGGGAAATGCCTCCCGGCAGGGCCAACTTCTTGCTTTGCTTCAGATTATGTAAAATGGGTGTACGTCTGAGAATTTATCTCTTGAATGCCAGCAGCCCTGCACAGAGGATGCAGAGAAGGCGTTTGCCCAGGTGAGGTGTGTGCGCAGGTGACAGCATCAGAAATTCATGTGTTTGTATTTCGAGGTTTTGCAGGGATAAGATGAGGTGAGTTTCACAAGATTGGAACTCAGAGGAGGAGGAAGGGGTAGTTGGACCTTCTCTCCTTCGCTCTCCTCTGTCTGCCATCAGGATATCTGGAGTAGTCAGAGAGGAAAAATAAAAGAGCCCTTAGGTCCCCACCCTCATATTTCTTTCAAGAAAGTTAAGCTATTCCTCTGAGTGGTAGGAAGTCCTCAGTGCGTGAGATGGGTGATCTGTGGATTAGGAAGAAAGGAGGGGCTGTAATTATTGAGGACACTGTCTTGTAAATGTACATTGTTCATTGACTTGGACAATTGCAGGGTAAGTATACTAGTAAAGGTACCGTACTCTACTCGGGAAAGGTAGTGAAATGTTAATTGCGTTCGACTTCCTTCCCTGCCCGGCATCCAGGCTCTGCAGGGATGTGTGAGCAGTCAGTGGCATTTCTAGAGAGAAGGACCAGGAAAGCATGGAAATGACTTGTGGAAAGTTTCACTACGTGCCAGCCATACTGGGATTTATGCTGTGTTGTCATCACGACAGTCCCGGAGGGCAGCCGCATTTGGTAGAAGGAGACCCTTGAGGCCAGAAAGGGAGGTGACTCATCTGAGTCCTCAAAAGTGATATTAAACCAAGTTGGTGGCCTCTGGGTAGAGAATTCTTTCTTTTACATCCTGAGGCCAGGGAACTAAGGAACAGAAGCTGGATCCAGTTTCCGTCAAATGTCACATTTATACAAAGGGAAGGAAACGGAGGCTTGGGGTATTACCATTGGAGATCAGCAGAGCTGGGTGCATAGAAAGGTAAGAAATAGTCATTTCTCCTCATCAAGGAGGTGTTGAGTCGTGTGACAGTGGAGACTTCATAGGAGAGCATTCAGGATGCTGGGGTAATCTGGGAGGGCTTTCTGAAGGAGGTGATGTTGGGGCAGCTGATGCCATCGTGAAAGATTAGTAGCTATCCTCTGAGAATCTGCCACTCTGAGTTGTGTCCTTGTCTGTAAATGTCCAGTAGACATTTACTGGGTAGGGGCTGTCCTATGTACCTTGGTAGGTACCTATTACAGAGCCTGGCACATAGTAAGCGCTTAATAACATTGTTAAATCAAATTCAATCTTACATGAGCTCTAGTAAGCACTCCATTACTGTGGGAGCCTGGACAGGTGAGGATTATATTGAAAAAACACCCAGACTTCGATAGGGATTTCTGCTGGACGGGAGCTGGATGCACACTGAATGAACACAGATTATTACTACTACTCTAATTACTGCTAATGATTAGGGGGTCTCTGGATGATCAGGAGGGTTTTGTTAGACAAAAGATGATAATACAGAGGAAATGGCCCAAGCAGAGAATCAAGGAAGGAGTGTGCAACAGGTTTTCTAGAAAGAGTGAAGTGTCAGCTGAGTGGGAGTGAGGCTGCTGGGCACCCTTGGCCTCTGCCTCTCACTGGCATCCATCTGCCTGACCACTAGACTCCGAGCTGCCCCGGGGACAGGGGCCACCTTGTCACTCCTGCATCCCCACAGCCTGGCACGGGGGCTGACACAGAGCAGACCATAAAAAATATTTGTTTGGTGAAAGAAGGGATTTCTCTGCACCTCAACGCCCCACAGCATCTAACCAGATGCCTTTGGTTGAAGGAGTAAGTGGGCAGAAGCTGAATTCTGCTAACATTTCAAAACACTAACCGTGAGAGACTCAAAGAGCACACCCTTTGGAAATTTGATGCCCCCTGGATATCCTACATAATTTGGAAACAAGTCTCTGCTTGTCAGCCTTCAAGGTGTTCTTAGATCCTGAGGGCTTTGAGACCAAGGCTAGGGTCATACATATATATATATATATATATATATATGTGCATAT
>NW_020175018.1:6114924-6209108 GCF_003031525.2 Neophocaena asiaeorientalis asiaeorientalis | reverse complement strand
TATATATATATATATATATATGCATATGTGTATGTGTATGAATTATTTTATATACACTTCTTCTTCCACTTTAATTGTTGCTGAGCTCATGTTTTATTTTAATTAATGTTTTAATTTAGTACATGCACCATGAGGCACTTTCTCTGAGGGTATAATTAAGTTAGGAAAAAAACTGGCTACTCTAGCATTTGAGGCTGGGAAACCAAGGCTTAGGAAGGGTAGGTCTGTGGCCCAAAGTCAGTTGGAAAATTGGGGATGAGTTTGGGAGGTGAAGGGTCTTTAGGGAGCCCTCTAGAATGTCATAAACTCCTCTTGAGTTGAGCAAACTCAGAGAGGAGGTGAGTGACATTTATGGAGCACCTTCTAGTGACATGCACTGTGCCACATGTTATAGACACATTATATAGTATCGTTTCTATCCTCTCAACAGCCCACAAAGCAGTTCTTATTCTCATCTTGTAGATGAAGAAAGGAAGGCTCTGAGATTTAGAAGCCTCTTCAGATTCTAGCAAATGGTGAAAGAGTCAGAATTTGAATCTCCATCACTCTGCTCTCTAACTCTGGGTTCATTTTACCAAAGCACACTTTTTTTATATGGGAGCACACAGGAAATATTGGGCAACCACACTGGAGCTGTACACAGGGATCCTCTCACTAATCTAAGAATAAAGAGGCTGTTTGAAGCCTTCAGTAGAATGAGTTAATCTCGCTGGTGATGTTCAAAATCAACTTTAGTCCCACATATTTTTGAGAGTAGCTTTAAAACTCTCACAATACTTGGACCTAGAGATTATCCTACTAAGTGAAGTAAGTCAGACAGGGAAAGACAAATATCATATGATATCACTTATATATGAAATCTAAAAAAATAATACAAATGAACTTATTTACAAAACGGAAATAGACTCACAGACATAGAAAACAAACTTATGGTTACCAAAGGGGAAAGGGAAGAGGGATAAATTAGGAGTTGGGGATTAACAGATAATATATAGTACTTTTATATAAACTACTATATATAAAATAGATAAACAACAGGACCCACTGAATAGCACAGGGAATTATATTCAATATCTTGTAATAACCTGTAATGAAAAAGAATCTGAAAAAGAATGTATATGTAACTGGATCACTTTGTCGTACACCTGAAGATAACACATTATAAATCAACTCTACTTCAATAATACAAAAGAAAAACCCAACGTCTCACAACACTTCTGCTACCCCCACCTCCAGCACTACCTCAAATACTACTGACGACTTTGCCTGAATTATTTGAAGCACATTCTGTAACAACCCTGGGAGGCAGCTCTATTATTAACCCCATGAGATTCATGACAGCTCATGTTTTCAGAGATCACGTCTCCTTCAAAGCCAGTCCTTCTCAGATCATGGTTTCTGAGGACACCCTTGTTGGGAAAGCTGTGGGTTCCGATCCAGTTGGGATCTCAGCCCCACATCTTTCTGGCCGTGTGTCTTTCACTGGTAGATTCCATGTTTATCGGTTCCTATTATGGCTGTTCCAGAGGCTGGGAACACTGGGACAGCCCCAGCTCTCATACAGCTTACTGTCCACCAGGCAGACACAGGCAATGAAGTAATGAAGGAATATGTATATATACAAAAGGGAATATCAGACGATGATGTGTGCTTTGTGGAAAACAAAATGGCGGTGTTACAGAGCGCCTGGAGGGATGCTTAGGGAAGGCTGTTCTAAGGAGACGATGCTAAGCTGAGGTCTAAGAGACAAGAAGGACCGAGCCCAGTTCAGAGCTGTGGAAGGCATCCCAGCAGGGGAAACAGCAGGCGAAGAACCCAGGGTGGGACGTCTTCTCACTGCCATTTTCTTCCATTTCCTATATCTTCCTGCATTTCTCTTTCAGGACACCCTTACCACACTGGGTGATCTTATATTCACTTGTGGGATTATTTCATTAGTATCCACCTCTCCACTGACCACGAAGTTCAAGGGGGCAGGGACCAGGTCTGCTGTGTTCACCATTGTAACCACAGGGTGCAAAGATGGCAAGCTGGCTTGTAAATATTTGCTGAATGAATGAATGAATGAATGAATGCTCGGAAGTGCTATTCCCAAGCCCTGTTCACTTTTGTAAACTGTCACATGCAATGGACGGACCCTCAACAAATGAGGCGACCGAAAACTCCAGAGCAAAATACTCACCTTCTGTCTTGTACAGTGCTTTCCACTTGACCAAGAACTTCCGCTATGTTTCATTCATTCCAGACATGTTTTGAGTGCCTACTGTGTACCTGACCTTTCACATTTGAATCTCGTGAGAGACGTGACAGGCAGTACAGGCTGCATATAACCATTTCTCAGATGGGGAAAGTGCCCCAGGCAATTGTACGGCTAAGGTCATTGATCCTCTAATGCCGCGTTAATACTTCTTCCAGGTTTCATCCCCTCATTCTGGTCTGTCTGGGGATGCACTTCCTAGAGCTAACGCATAGGCTCGATGTTTGCCTGGGGGGCGGGGCAGGGCAGAGGTGCTATCAAATGTTTCGTTTCCTGCAATGTTACCAGCACTTTCCTCGTGTCTGTGACATGGTGTGTGCTTGATAAATCCACTTCTGCTCAACCCTCTCCCGGCCCCCAGGGACCCCCGTCCACTCAGGGTAACATCCAAACGTTTGCACATCCCTTGCCCTCCGGGCTGCCTGGGACCCCTAACTTGTCTCTCCTGTGAACAGCAAGGACACCAGCATGCCACCGGCTCCTTGCTCCTCTGTGCCCCCAAGAGACCAGCTACCTTAAAGGCGAGGCCATTTCTCTCACCTACCTCTGTATTTCCAGTTCCCACACAGGGCCTGGCACATAGTGGGTCTTCTATAAATGTCTGTCAAAGGGATGCTTGAAGGAAGCATGGCCACCCAGGGTGGCTGAGGGATGAAGCGGGCTCGCCTTGTTCATTCGCCTCGCCTGGTGTTGGGCTCTCCCTGTGGGGCAACTGGTCTTTGCTGCCCCTTCCTAAGTGCGTGGTGTCACGGGTCTGCAGCTGTGTGTCTGGCGTGAGCTTGCATCCATCGCTGCAATTTGCAAGGCTGAAGCCTTTTCATGAAAAGGGACGGAACTGAATCTGAGAGGCTGTTATCGCTGATCCTGTTTTCTGCTCACGTCCTGGCAGCGAGGGAATCCACGGGAGGCCTGGGAGCGAGCTCCCTGCTCATTCCCCACCCCCGGCCCAGATGGTGTCGGGAGGTGGCTGAGACTCTGGGCCCAGATCTGAAGTCAGGGGTTCAAAGCCCCTCCACGTGCACCTCCCTCTTTGTGCGTCTGAGCCGCATGCATGTGCTTCTCCTCAGGAGGCAGCCGGAGCTGGGTAAGCCAACTGCGCTGAGGGAAACCTTGCCAAGCCAGACCAAGCTTTCATTGGCCTAAGTTTGCATCACTACTGAATCCAACCTGGTGTTACACAAGACTCGATAGAAAATGATTAGCTCTGAGAGCTTGTCTTCAGTTCCTCCCAAAAGAGGGCTATCTGGAGCCCAAGAATTGACAACCCATGAGAAATCAGGTGGGCAGCTCGGAAAGTCATTTTCTCCTTCCCCAGTTCAAGCTCCCTCTGTGGCTCCATCAGGGCTTTGGCCATTGTCGGCCATGACTTTCAGAAGTCCGGGTCCTTCAATGGCTGTCCGCCATGCTCCTGATTCAGTACCGATTCCCACTGGCATTTCCAATATCCTCTGCTTTCTCTCTCACAACTCCCCTCTAATCACCCTCTGTTATTGCCAAACTGCCGTTTCTGTGGGTTGAACTCTTATTCATCCTTCAAGGCTGAAATCCAATGACACCTCCTCTAGGAAGCCTTTTCTGATTTCCCCAACAATTATCTTTTTTCTGCCTTCCAGTCACCTCTATTTTGAAAGGTACCTCAGTCTGTCTTGTACTACATCATCTAGGTACATGTCTTCACCCCCAAGAGAGAGCCTATGTTTCCAGAAGGCAGCTAACAATAATTAATAAGGGAATACCCACTCAGTGTCAGTGGCTCTAACCGCGGGAAGGAGGCAGAGGATGCACTCGTTGTTTCTTCTCCTGAGCTAGATTCTCAATCTTATTTCCAAATTTGGCTAATAGCACCAGTAGCTTCTCAGTTACATGAACTGAAACCTTGTTTTTTTGACCATATGTTTTTTTTCTTCTTTCTCCACCCAAATGGTCAGTAAGTCTTATCATTTGTCCTCACAAACATCTCCCGAATCTAGCTCACTTTCCAGTTCTTTTATTATGGAGGCAGCCCTCCAAATCTCTTCCCAAGTAAAGAAACAGCTTTGGACCTGCCGTTCCTACCTGGGGTCTGCACCAGCTGGGTCCTTTTCCCATCGCCCCACCACAGCCCTGTTCTGTTGCTCACAACCACCCTGCCCCTACTGCCTAAGTCCAAAGCTCTAACTCCGCAGCCAGACACTCCTAGACCCATGTGTCACTGCTGCCCAACCTACATCAAGCCCCATGGAGCCCCCCATTGCTGCCCAAACATCCTTGCATTCCAAGGTATCTCTGCAGTTTCTCCGGTCTAGAAGAAACTTCCAGGTCCCTCACCGACCTACTCACTCTCTACCCATCTTCCAAGGCCCCACTCCTTTATGAGAGTCACCTCCTTTATGACTCACCTCTCCCTTTGCAAAGGTAAAGAATCTAGTCTTTGCTCCTACAACACATTGCTCCTACCTTGATGATATCCGTGTATCTTCATTCATGCCTCTGACCCCTGCCTCAGCACCTGAGCCCTTTGAGGGAGGGCAGGGACCACATCTTAGTTTTTATATCCCCTTCCCCGAAGGTCTAGCCCCCATATTTGGCCCATAGTAGGGGTTCAGTCAATATTTGTTGACTTATTGAATAACTACTGGAGAAGTTGGAGATTAGAGAAGGCAGTCTTAGGATCTACGGGGCAAGAAGGTATCTGCTGTTGTTATTGTCCTTGAATTGATTGCTGTTATTTCTCAGACATTAAGTAACATATAGACTTGTTCATCTGTCCCAGACTCTCAGGCAAGTTTCTATTTTAAATAATCCATAGTTTATCAAAAACTTAAAGTAGAACTACCCTATGACCCAGCAATTCTACTCCTGGGTATATATCCAAAAAAAATCTAAAAACTCTAATTCAAAGAGATACATGCACCCCAGTGTTCATAGCAGCATTATTTACAATTGCCAAGATATGAAAGCAACCTAACTGTCCATCAACAGATGAGTGGATAAAGAAGTGGTATAGATATACAACGGAATATTACTCAGCCATAAAAAATAACGAAATTTTGCCATTTGCAGCAACATGGATGGACTTGGAGGGTATTATGGTAAGTGAAAGAACTAAGACAGAGAGAGGCAAATACTGTATGGTATCACTTATGTGTGGAATCTAAAAATGCAACAAACTAGTGAATATAACAAAAAAAGAAGCAGACTCACAGCTATAGAGAATGAACTAGCGGTTACCAGTAAGGCGGGGAGAGGCAATATAGGGGTGGGGTATGGGAAGTACAAACTATTGGGTATAAGATAGGGTCACAAGGATGTATTGTACAACACAGGAACTATAGCCAATATTTTGTAATAACTGTAAATGGAGCGTAACCTTTAAAAATTGTATAGAAAGTAAAATTAAATAGTACAATGAAGATCCCGCACATGGCAACAAAAATCCTGCATGCCACAACTAAGACCTGGTGCGGCCAAATTAAAAAAAAAAAATCCATCTCATTGTCCCCCAGAGAACGTTCAGATCAGACATCCCAATATTTTGTTTTGAAATAAAATTCCTTCAAAAATATATTTAATGCTATATCTCTGCCCTGGGTTAGATGCTGGGAGAGGTACGCAAAACAACATTGTCCCTGCTTGGAGAGAAGGTCACCATCTGCTTCTGGGACAAGGCACACACGGACCAGAGTGTGTCTGATCATATGCCTCTCCTCTGATCATAAAGTCAGTCACCAAAAGGCGGCCTCCGTGGAAATAGAGCTGTAACAGTACTCTCGCTTTTATCAGTCAGCAGTAGCAAGGAGCCTTTCAAATGGAGAGTGAAATCACCGCGTTTAGAAAGGCATCTTGGAGGTGCAGTTTGTTGAACAAGATGGATTGAAAGTGTCTCTATTTTCTTTGCCGGTTGGCCAGCACACCTTCTCCCACAACCATCTTCTTTTTTTTTCCCTTCCACCCCTCATTCAATCCCAACTGCCTTCTCTTTTCTTTCCAATAAATCTCCCTTTGTTTCTCTTGAGACTCTCCTGCCAGCCTGTCAAGAACTCTGCACAAAATAGTGTATTTCTGTCAAGAGTTCCACGTGAAGTGTTAACTGTCTTTTGAACACTGGCGGCAGCCTAGGCAGTTGCGGGGACAGCCTTGTCCCGACGCCTGTTGACTTCCTTTCTGGCGAGCCCTGAGCTGACTCAAGCCTCCTGATTCAGCTGAGACAATGAGATGGGGTCCACAGTCTTGTTCAGCTTCCAGATGCTCTTGCAGAAAGAGCCATGGAGAGGAGAGGATGCCTGAGGTCCTCCAGTTTTGGGACCCCCAGAGCAATCTTTCCACTTCAGCGCTGGACAGCACCACACAAACAAGTCAAGGTGAAGGGCCTCAGCTAACTGCATGTCCCTGGACTAGGTCCCGCTCCTGTCTTTAGTTTCCCCACCTGCATGATAGTAGGAGTAGATAATCCCTAGGGTGCCTTCCTGGTCGGTCATTCCATCATTTCAAAAAGCTACAGCAGCTACAACTTGTTAAAAATGTGATTCTCTCTTGGGGATCAAAAGTCAATAGAAAAAGAAATGGTCTAAGTAATTCAAAGACCCAGGAGGGACATTCTTTTAGGGAAGTAAGATAGCAGTAATAAAATCTCAGATCACAGTGATTTTCCATCTCTTATCTGATTCTCCCAACAGTCCTGTGGGAAGAAAGCCAGCTACACAGGACTTTCCCCTGGACCATCAGAGGCACGGTGGACAGATTTTCAAGGGCAACACATCTGAGGAAATGCCATTTGTATTAGAAATACAGACTAACTTCTCTGAAAGGGCGTGCTTGGTCATGAAGGATCCAGGGCTCCCAGCTGGCACGCAGGATTGTGCAAGTGTTTGGGGAGCCCCTCACAATACACCCACTTGTGAAAATACACGTGCACGCCTGCTGCTGTCCTGACCACACTTTAGATGACTCCTGAGAGCATCTAACTGGTCTCTTGGAGGGAAGGGGTTGGGGGTCTCAGAAAGTGTACTCTGCGAAAGCACGTGTACCTGTGCCAAGCAAGGTGGCAGTGAGTGGGCGAGGTGTCAGCGTATTTGTTCACTGATCTCTGATCTCTGAAACACCCGCTGGGGCAGAGCCAGGCCAAGCCCAGGGGACACACCCACGCAGCCACAGTGGCACCTGATTCTTAAAGGGCCACACACCCCCTGGTATCTGTTTAAAAAGAAGCTGGAGATATTGTCTGTGCTGGTGAATTTTAGCTGATGGGGCGGATTAAAGTCAGGTTGAGAACTTTCCCCACCCTGGCCCTGTCCCCTCACTTCCCTTCCTCCATCCTTCCCATCGTTACACGAAGGCCATGTCTGAGGCCCCTAACATCTGGGGGGCCATCTGCCCCCATCCCTGCTGTGCCAAAGCCAGACCGCTTATGGTTGCTTGGGTTAATATGCTGACTCTCAAACAATGTTGCTGAAGGTAGGGTGTCTTTTTCTAATTTGCACAAAGGCACTGTTTGGCTCCCAGTGGGCAGGCAGGTTACGGCATATGCATGGGGTTTTCCTCCGTCCACGCTTTGTTGCAGATACCAGAGGTGCTTTCCCAAGATACACGTTGCATCATGCCACTCCCTCCCTCAAACACCTTCTATGGCTCCCCATTGTCTGTGAGAGGGCTTTGCAAGGGTGGTGGGAAAAGGGCATATTCCAGAATTTCATGGCTCACATTATCAAAATACTGTGATTTCCAGGTTCCCCCAAGTTCCAGGTTCCCCCCAGATGTAAAATGTTGGAAGCGATGAGGAATGTGGAGAGAGGCAGAGAGGGAAGGTATGTGTATTTTCAAAAGGTCTGCTCAGGGATCTGACACACCACCCTGACTAAGAAACACCCTCCTTCGGGATACAATTTAGACCTTGCTATGGCATGCAAGGTTTTCCAAGACTAGTACTCACCTAATTACCCACCTCCTTCTCTTGCCACTCTCCTTCACACAACCCACAGTCCACTCAGGTTTTCCCCCACTATCCAGACACCACAGTCTAGATGCCGCTTCCTCTGTGAAACCCTCCTTGATTTTCCAGTGCAAATGGCTCCCTTCTTCCTTTGTGATTCCATATCCTGACCAGAGTTGAGATGTGGGTACATCTGGGGTATAAATGATATTATTACTCCGCCGGATATATTTATGGTTTCGGCTTTTTGGAGGAAGGAAGAGGAAAGAGATTTGTGTGTGTGTCTGTGTGTGTGCGTGTGTGTGTGCGTGTGGAGTATGTAAGTGTCTGAGTGGGAGGGAAGAGTTAGGGAGAGAAGAATGGCAGGATTCCGTGGCCTGGGTCCCCTGCTGTCTGCAGAGGGGACTGGTTTTGCGCGTTGATGGAGGGTCCAGGGCACAGCCTCATCTCGAGGTGGGTAAAGGATTTCTCCTGGCCCTCCCTCAGCCCCAGACCCCACGGTCCACCTCGGCCCCCTAAGCAGACTTGGACGCCGCCAGACTCTTCTGTGGGTGGGTAAGCTGGTGATCTCCTGGTGCGAAGGTGAAGGATTAAGCAGAGAATTTCTTTAAACTGGTGTCTGGACCCCAAATGTGCTCTGTGATGGGTGTTTTCCTGCCACCTATGTCACACTGCCCGTGGCGAGTGGGAAGGATGTTGAGAGGTGGCCCTTGACCTCACAAACAGCTTGAGATACTGGCCATGCCTCACAGCTTGTAGGATCTTAGTTCCCCGACCAGGGATCGAACCCGGGCCCTGGCAGTGAAAGAGCCGAGTGCTAACCACTGGACAGCCAGGGAAGTCCCTTGAGATACTTCTTAATGTTGAAAATCTGGCTGTGGTCAATCTGTCCAGACATTATTCATTCCATACATGCTTTGCTTACTCCAGCTCGTAAACATGATAACAACTGCTAACATTTTTTAAACACCTACTGTGTACCCATCCTTTATGTAGATCATCTTATTTAATGCTTATGATAACCCTGCAATCTGTTTATTATTCAGCCCATTTAACTGAGGGGGAGATTGAGGATCAGAAACTCAGCATCTCCTGAGCTGGGATCAAACGGAAAGCGGCGGGAATGACACGGAGACCCAAGTGTGCTGGACTCCAAGGTCTGTGATGTTTCTCCCATGCTAAATAGGAGCTGGTCTCCTCTGCCTCCAAGGTCCTTTCTGAGTTCTTACCCTCTACCTACTTGATTCAAGGCAGAGTTCAGATCTAACCCACATCTGTTAGGCTCCATGCGCATACACCGTGCTGGTTAAGAACTCAGTCCCTGCAGTCACATACACCTGAGGTGCATCGCATATTAGCTGAGTGACCTTGGACAAGTAGCTCAACTCTTCTGAGCGTATTTCTCCATAGAGTTGTGAAGGGGATTCAATAGGAAGGTACATTTAAGAATTTAGCAGAGTGTCTGGCATATAGCAAATGTTCAATCAATGATGGCTGTTAACATTATTAGTTATCTACTCAATAAGCATTAATGGAGGACACACTGTGCGAGGTGTAGTATCCATTCTTTGGATGGATGCTGTACCATATGCGTGTATCCCAGTGAATTAAACCGTGCCCTTCCTTCCTTCCCAGCCTTTGCCAGGGCCTGCGTTGCATACGGAGTGGAGAACCTCCCTCCCCCGAGGCCTGCGGTGAGCTGCTACTCTTATTTATCATTTAGGCAGCATCTGCTCTTTGGTGAAATATCACCCTTGTGAACAAACACAGTGCAGGCATTTGACCTTTCTCCATGAGCACTGGCTTCTTTGCTCACTGCCAGGAATGAAGCCGATTCGAGCGGGAGGCATGTGTCGAAGGACCTTTCAAAGGGGCCGCCAGACGGGTGCCTGGGTGATGACTCTGGGGCTGAGAGCAGCAGACGGGATGGATGGGAGGCTGCAAATGAATAAACCTGATCCTGTTATTCCGATGGGCCAAGAAATCTCCCCAGACGTCCGCAGGTGACATAGGCCTGGCGGATGCCAAGAAAGCAAGGTGGACCCCGGCTACCGTGATCTGTGCCACCACACATGGGTCTCCCTCTTATGTCCTGGGCATCCGCATTTGCCACCTGTCAGCCATGACCAGAAGGGGCAGCTGGCCAGGCCCTCTCAGGTGAGCCTGCAGGTGGCATCACTGAGCCCGCTGGAGTTTGCAGTGGCGTCTCTGAGAAGCCTCTGTGTCCTCCCAGGGTCTGCGACCAGGAGTTGTCTGGGATGGAGGCTGGAATCACCAGAAGGGACAAAAGGGACTCCGTACCGTAAAACCCTCCAGACGTCGCACTTGGACAAGAGAGCAAAGCTGGAGTCCTCACATCACTGACGATGGGCCACCTCTCCTCTTGGGGTCTTTAGAGGGCTCTGCTGAGGAATGGCTCATCCATGCAAACTGCTGTTCCAATGCAAGGGGCTGTTATTATTAATTGGCTTCCTTCGTTCACAAGCACTTAATGAGACCTACTGTGCTCCAGATTTTTTGCTAGGGACAGAGGGACTCAGAAACGAACTAATCAAAGTCATTGCCTTCGTGGAGCTCAAAGTCTTAAGTGGGATCAGGGGCAGGGGCAGAGGTGGAGAGAGGAGGGATGCAGAGTAGATGAGACGAGATTCAAGTTACCAGCACAAAAGACTCAAAATTCTCAATACTGTCCCTGAGAAATGATGCTTTGGCAGGCTCAGGACCTGCAGGGTAGGCTGGTTTGGGTCTTGAGAACAAGGAGCATGAAACAGGCATATGGAGTAGGAAAGCACTGCAAACTTAGAGCAGGTGGAAGCGACACACATCCCTGGGTAGCAGGGTCAACGGGGCAGTGGGGTCTGAGATCTGAAATGCAGCTTGTGGATGAACCACAGACAGCCTGGGGAACTTCTTCTGAAGGCAGGTAGGGGCCACTGAAAATGTTCAGGTTGTGTTTGAGGACATCCATAGTGTAGCATCTTATAGGCTGTGCTGGGCGGTGGGACGGCACAAGACTGGAGGCAGGAAGATGAGTGAAATGGCTATTGCATTCAAGCAGGAGGGATGGAAATTAATATCTCAGATCTACCAATTTCTGCGGTCACCTTCCTGACCCATCCCCAACCAGGATCTGAACATGGATGAGCTGGAGATATGGCTGGAACGTTACCGAGGAGGAAGTAAGGAGACAACACATGGGAGAGTAGAGAAGGCAGGAAATATTTTCAACACGAGGAGTTGCTGAAAGGAGCCCGCCTTGTCGTTCCTCTGACCCCTCTTTTCATCTGCCTTATTTGCAGCCGGGATCTCGGATTCTGCAAATGCATTAAGAACAAACAAACACAGGGTAATCAATGCAAACTAGACAGGAGACCTTTCTAGGCTGGCGAGTGGAGATGGCAGGCGGTCTTCATTAATCCTCTTTCCCATAGGGTGGATGGGGTGGATGGAAGGCAGGATACAGGCAGCTGTGATGGAGCCCACTCAGGTCTCTGCCTCTCAGTCATTGGGTAACATTGACCAAGTCCCTTAACACCTCTGAGGCTTAGTTTCCTACTCTTATAATGTTTAAGTGTTATGATGTCCGGAGGAAAATATACATAAATTGCCCAATCAGTGTTAGCTTCTTTTCCCTGTCATTTAAAGGAGCCTGGTGTTCAGTGCTTGTTGTAGCTAAAATGCTGCCATGGGAGTATTCTTTCTCTAGTTCAGCTTTAACTCAGGATGTGGATCTTTGTTAGGTTACAGTTCTCATGACACAAGTTGAGTTTTTCAACTGTTAGCAGTCATTTACACCTTAGTATGAGTGAATCTTAATTTACAAATTGCTCCAGCTAGAGGGGTCTTTCCAGATGATACAGGACAACCCACTTGTTTTAGTACTGGGGTTCCTGTAGTCTAGGGAAGTGTGAGAGAGAGGTTCTCAAGGTTCTAGAGGGAGATAGAGAAAGAACCGGGATTAGAGCTCAGGTCTCCTGTGGCTTAATTGCTTCTCTTTGCATTATTCATGATGAAAATTTATTTATTTGTTATTTTGATAGCAGGCAGATACTGGAGCCTGAGGTAGAAACAAGGAGATGGCTGAGAAGGGAAAGATTTAGCTCCTCAAAGAGGTGAAGTGTGCTGCTACAATCTTTGTGGGTTTGGGGAGCCCTGAAGGTAGGTCTGCCCAGTGTGATTGCAGGACTGTAGCCCAGGCTCCTCGCCAGCAGAGGACACGAGGTGATCTTGAGCTCTTCCGATGGCTGGCTGAGATGTGGAAGGTGGCAGCTGTGTGACCCTGGGCGAACTGCTTTGTCACTCAGAGCCTCATCGTCTTCCTCCATACAATGGGAGCATTCTTGTAACCTACCTATCCAGATCTTATCAATCTGTGGTTTCACGTGTTGCCACATTGACTGTAATAGCCAGATCTTGACAGCGTCAAGCCTTCAGGCAGCAGGACTTCAGCCCCCGCAAGGGCTCATCCCCAGCTTGCAGGAGTCCTCAGATCAGAAGTGTCCCCCGCGTCCTCATGAAGAAGCTTGTGCATGAGTTTTGTCCTTATCTCTGGATTTCACCACTGTTTCTGCAGTGAAAACTCAAGCTTCTTACCAAGGATGTCGCTTCCCAGCATCCCACGGCCACCTTCCCCATCTGCGGGGCAAGTGTGCCCTCTTTCCACCTCATCACCCTCTTCCCACTTCACCCCATCTTGTCACCTGACCCTCCAAACAATGCTTCTGCACCCACATTTCATCCAGTTCTCACGAGAGCAGCTCATGTAGTGGCTGGGTCTGCCACTCCCTACTACAGGGTCCCCATCCGTCTAAGGGTGCCATGGGGGTTGGACACCAGGCCATTCCTCCACTGTCCTTATCTCCCTTGGGTTCTGTCCATGCCGAGCCCTCCCTGCCCCCGCCCAAATGACGAGGTCTCTGGAAGCAGGACAGTGCTTCAGAGTGCGGGCGCTGTGGAGCCCACTGCCTGTGTTCAGTCCCACCCACCGACACTAGCTCTGTGATCTTGGGCAGGCCATGTAACTTCTCTGTGCCCCAGTTTCCTCATCTATAAAAAGAGGGTGGTAATAACTGCCCCAGGGTTGCATTTCAGCTTGAATGAGTGAGTAGAGCCTGGCACGTGGTGAGGGGTCAGTAAATGTACATAATTAACATATGTATCAACTCACACAAAAAGACACATTCCGGAAAGAAGCAGAGTTTCTCCCCACCCACCATGAGCCCCAGGATCCAGCCATGATCATTTGTTCAATAATATGTCCTACTCTCTAGAGATCTCTGGACAATGTTAGTATCTCTTGTCAGCGACACATAGCTAGCTGGCTGCAGGATTCTTGGAACTGGGCTGGGAGGAGGAAAGTACAGGGACCACATCACAGACTGGATTTCCTGGGGAGCAGATTCTGGCACAGAGATTAGCAAGCAGGATGTTTATAAGGGAACGCTCTTGGGAAGGAAGAAGGGATGGACAGAGGGAGAAGCTGAGCTGTGTTGCAGTCCTGAGGACAGCCAAGCCACAGGGCACTCTGGATCCAGAGGGTCCTTTAGAATTGTCCTGAGTGATGACCATGGGCTTCCTTCCCCAGCACTGAACAGTCACTGGGTGCAGACCACCCTGGGAAAGGGGCGTGACTAAAGGCCGGGCCCTCCCTCTTCAGCCGAGGGCAATTTCCAGAAAGAACTGCAAGCTGAACGCTGTCTTCCACCAACACTTTCAGTGGCCCAGGGAACAAATCCTTCATTCTTTTAAAAAAATTTTTTTATATTGGAGTATAGTTGATTTACAATGTGTTAATTTCAGGTGTACAGCAAAGTGATTCAGTTTTATATATATATATGTATACATGTGTGTGTGTGTGTATATATATATATTCTTTTTCAGATTCCTTTTCAGATTCTTTTCCATTGTAGCTTATTACAAGACATTGCATATAGTTCCCTGTGCTATATAGTAGGTCCTTGCTGTTTGTCTATTTTACGTACAGTAGTGTGTGTCTGTTAATACCAAACTCCTAATTTATCCCTCCCCCCGCCTTCCCCTTTGGTAACCATAAGTTTGTTTTCTATGTCTGTGAGTCTGTTTCAGTTTCGTAAATAAGTCCTTCATTCTTGAAGCGGGGCCTGCGTGACTCAGCTTTGATCCATGACAAACCAGGACAGGGTGGTTACAGGGGGTCATGCTCGGGGACCTCTCACGAAACATCCTTGCAGGCACATGAGCAGACTAGAGCCAAATTCCTCAGCAGGGCAATGCTTATCTCTACAAAGTGGCTTCAGCCTTTCCATATTCTGCCATACGTCTCCTCCTTCCCCACACACCTGCTTCTTCACCCACAAAGAGCTTTGCACGGATCATACCTTATCCTTCCCTACTTCTGTGCCATTGCACACGCTGTTCCCTCTTCCTGCCATGCCCTTCCACCCCTTCTCCTCATTACTTGGGAAACTTATCCTCACTCTTCCGGCTGCAGCTCAAATATCACCTCTCCTCATGTTCCATCACATTTTGAACATACCCTGAATATTCATTCATTCTGTCATTCAACAGATATTGGTCCTAAATGGAGACTATGCCAGGCTCTGAGCTACCACGCCCTGTACCATTTGCATGCGTATCAGCTTCCCCTGCTAGTAAGGCTAGGACTGTGCTTGATTCATCTAAATGTTCTGAGCATCTCCTCTAATGCCTAGCACAGAGCAGGTGCTCGTTAAAGGCTTGCCTCATAAATGAATGGGATGCAGTGAATGGGGAGTCAGGGCAGGTGAACTCCCAGTCTCCTTCCAGCTGGAATCATGTGTGGATTTGCAATTCTCAGTCTGATGGGGGACACAGGGATTATGCTGCCCTTGGCTGACATCAATGAGCACCTACTAGGTTCTGGGCACCGTGGGAAGCCCCAGAGTGGCAATGTCCCTGCTCTCAGAGAGTTTATTTCTGATGGGACATAGACACATTCATTCTCAGAGTACCACCTGAGCACGAGATGGGGTGTGCTCAGTGCCTAGAGAGAGGGGCAGAGACAACACCTGTGGTCTGGGGGAAGGATGAGTGGCCTTGGGGAAGGCTCCATGGACGAGGGGTCAGTAAGCTGAGACTTGAAGCTGGGGCAGGATATGGGGAAGGAAGCAGGAAGTCCCAGGATCAGTTGTGGGAAAGTAAGTTTTCCGCTTTGGAATGTATTTATAATAATTAGATACATTTTTTTCCCCTCCACATAAAACTGAATTTTGCCTTTAGTATCATCTGGCAACATTACCTAAAATATGTTTCCATGGGATGTGGGTTTGGGGAAGTGTTAATAGATGATCTTCAAAGAATAAAATGTCCCCAGGGCAATTAGAAACAAAGTTGAACAAGGCTCTCCACTGCACGCCTTATCAGAGCCTTTAATGTGCTGATGGGGCGACAGAGCAAGGAACACTCCTCTGTCTTGTGGGACCTCAGAATCATTTCTTTCGAGCCTAGCATTTCTGCAAACGTGTTCTGGGGAGCCATCTGGCCTCCATCTCGCCCCCTGTCAGTCAGGATGTGTGCTTGGGGCAGGAGGAAGGTCATCAAGGTCATTTTCAGGGGACAAAGGAGCCAGCTCCAGGCTTACATTCCCAGGCTATTACTATAAGGAAGGGGAAGGGACCCAGCATTGGCTGAGCTCCTACTTTGTGCCTGACGCTGCATCTCTGGTTGATGGTGTAGCAATTTTCTACCCATCACCCCACCAGTCAGGTATTATTATCTCTGCTCCACAGAAGAATGAGACTCAGGGAGGCCAGAGGATTTGCCCAAGGTCCCACAAGAAGGAAGCCGCAGGGTTGGGGCTTGGTCCTAGGCCCATCTGATTCCAGCATCCGTGCTTTCCCTGGAGTCTGCTCCCACACTGTAACTCAAGATTTCTTCTGATAAAGCTCCCCAAATCTAAGAATCAACTCCCCACTGAGCTCTCTGTGTGGCCCCAGACTCCCAATGTCTTCCTTTCCCCACTGGTGGGAGCTCGGCTTCTAAGTGTCTCCTTTACTTTAGCTTTTAGAGAAAGATCCCCCTCCCCCATGGGCTAAGAGTGACTCTGCAGGACAAAGGGCTTCGAACCCAGACACTGCCCCCACATACTGCCCTTGGCTTCCTTCTGTCTCTCCTGAACCCTCACTCCACACTCCAGGGAGGAGACATGCCTTCATAATGGAGGGCCTCGTTCCAGCCTCGCCGTATTACACGCCCAGGATGCAGTGATCCTATTTCAGGGAAAGGAGAGCAGACACACTAAATTACCAGGTGGATTAAAGCTCCGTTTGGCTGGAAACGGAGTTGTTTTTGCAAAAGTGCTTCCTTGATTCCTGCATTGTCAGAGGTTGTTTTAAAATTTTACGTTTTCCAGTCTTTTAGCATTCTGCCTGGTTTGCTCTCACACTTTACTGGACAATTTTTTTCAAATATTACACCTCGGTCCTGCCAGACTTTGGAGGTGGGGTAGTTGAGACCTTCCAGGCTCTAATGGATGTGGAGTTGAGGGAAAGGGCTGGTGCTTAGGGGGACTTGGAAGCTGCACACCCCACCCCCATGGGAAGCCCGACTGCCCCATGCAGGGGGAGTTTGGCTGTCTCTGCTCTGTGCTCCATCTCCTTGGTAGCCTCTAGGAGAGGCTGTCTTGCCCAGTGGTTAGGGCCATGGCTCTGCAACACTGCAGGCCACTTGCTTGCAGTGAGCCCCTGGGCAGGGCATTTCACCTCTCTGTATCCTCTAATGAGGGAAACAAGTATACTCGCTTCATAGGGTGACTATGAGACCTGAGTTATTACATGCAAAGCACCTGGAACACACCTGGCACATAGTAAGGCCTCAGCAAATATCAGCTGACATAACCCTAAAAGCTTTCATTTACTGAGCCCTTGGTGTGTAGTTTATGCATGTCAACTTGTTTCATTCCTATGAATAATGCTGTTTGATGTTGACTCCATTTGGCAAATGAAGAAACTGTGCCTCAGAGAGGTTGAGTAACTTCCCCCACATCACACAGCTGGTCAGAGGGGACCAAGAATTGAACCCAGGTCTGTTGGACTCCAATATCCAAGCACCTTGCACTTCCTACCTTGTGTGAAAGTATTTGAGTAAATGCTTTCTGCTCTCTATGAGAATTGTGGTTGCTAGAGAGCAGAATCCTCTTCCAGCTCATCTTTTTAACCCTACAGCACCTCGGCACCTCACATGGATCACTGTTCTGGAGGTATTTGTGGAATAAGTAAATGGTCTCAGGGAGAAAGGAAGCTCACATTCATTGAGTCCCTACTGTGTGCAGATGCTTTGTCAGGACTCTCTTTAGAGTCTCACGGGGCAGGTGTTATCTTTGTTTTACAGCCGAGATAGCGCCAGAGGACTCTCGTAGCTCCAAAATTAAGAAAGGAGATTAGATGTTCGATGACCTTTTAATGGCCTTTGCAAAGATACACTTAGAAGGAAATGGAATTTTAATATGAAAGGAATGGCAGAAAGGCAAAGATAATGCACTCAACCATCACTCTCTAGTAGAAGGCGGTGCCATGGTGAGCAGAGAGACTTGAGAAGCAAACAAAACCTTCCCTAACCTTGGCTCTATCACTTTTTAGCTGGGTAACATCAGACTAGCTCTTTGAAATCTCTGAGCCTCACTTTTCTGTAAACTGAAGGCAATCAGCCTACAAATATTTATTGAACGTCCACCATGCGCCAACCCCAGTCTAGGCGCTGCAGGTAGAGTAGTGAACCAGCTGGGCAGAGTCCTCTGGTTTGGAAACGAGTTAGAAATGATGGCAAGTTTTGGATTCATGCCCTATCATAATGGTGGGGTTAGAGCCAAGAGCATTCACCATTGGATTGGACGTAGAGTATAACGAAGAGAGAACAACTTAAGATGACTCTTAGGTCTTGGGCTTTGGGCAGTTGAGGGGAGACTTCTGCTCTTTATTAAGATGGGGGCGACTTGGGGTGAAGGGATGGGGTAGGAATCAATGGTTCTTACTTGAGGATACTAAATTATAGATGCTTGAAGATATTAAATTTAAAATTTCAAATGGAGATGCTGGGAGGGCAGCAGATTGGGAGAGAGGTACCAGGGATGTGTATATGTATGGCAGTTTAAGCCATGGGGACAGCTGAGACCCTCTAGAGAGTGAGGTAGAGAAGAGGGCTGGACAGGAAGTCTGGGAGAGCAGAGGGGCAGCAAAGGAGACCGAGCAGGTGAGCAGGTATAGTCAGGGAGCTGCGAGGAAAACAAGGAGAGTAAAGTGTATGCATATCTGCAGAAGAAATCATCCCAAGCAGGGGAGTCAACCATATAAAAGCTGGTGGAAGATCAGGTAAGAGGGGGAAAGAGGCCTTGCTGTTGGTTTGGCTGAGGTGAGTCACAGATGACTCTGATAAGAGTCTTAGGGGGGTGGTGGGAAGTAAGCCTGATTGGAGAGGGATAAAGTTAAGATGGGAGTTGGAAAGTGGGCATAACACATACGAGTACTGGGAAATATAATAGCTGGAAGGGTCTCTGAAGTTAACAGTGTTTATAAAGGTAGGTGTCATTATGACCCATGTATGCCATTGAGAGGAAGAAATGGATTTGTATTTCAGTAAAACAATTAATACACAGTGCCTCAGACATAGAGCTTGATAAATAGGGGCTATTATTATTATCATTTAACACATATTGAGTGAGAGCCTGTCGTGCTCCAGGGGTTATTTTTTAAAGGAGATGTATTTATTTAAAATGATGCTAATACAGTCCCGGGGCACACTGAGTCCAAGAGGGTGTTTGCAGCAGATCTCATTATAATTACTTAACAGTTAAATAATAAGGCTTGTTTTTTTAACTTACAGAGTCACTAAATAATAGAGGGGAAGGAAAGAGTAGTACTGATCCAATAGAGATTCACGCTTGTATTAATCTTCTCTAAGCATTCGTTTGGTCGGCAACCTTGGGCAAAGCTTGTATCTGAAGGGTTAATCAGGGCCCAAAGTGCTCACCGATATTTGGAAGTCTACACCTTTTGGCTCCTTTGTGTTGTCATGGGATCTCATGACTAGTTCTGGTCAAAGAACTGTGAGTGAAAGGGATGTGTGACATGACTGGGCGGGAACATTTAATTGTCAGAGTAAGACACCTCTTACCTGGGTGGTGACCACGGAAGCACACATCAGGATGGGACTTGCATTAGCCTGGACTGCAGTCAGCAGAGTCCCTTGAAGACCCATGTACCACAAACAAGAAATAACCCATTTTTCTATTAAACCACCGCATCTTTGGGGATACTTGTTTCTGCAGCATATCCTTGCCTCTCCTGACTGAATCGGTCGGATAGTTCACTGGTGATCACCTGTGAACTAGACTGAGATATTCCTGTACTGAGAAGTTCATTGTCTGCAGTCAATCCAGCAGCTTCCATAAAAGCACAGTGGGGGTCATGTGTGTTCCTGTGGGGAGATGTAGGGTGCTATGGGAATGGATGGCAGACGGACATAACCTATGCAAGGAATGCAGGAAGGCTTTCCCAAGGAAGGGATTTTCAAGCTGAGATTTGAGGGGTCAGCGGCAGTTAGCCAGGTGAGGGAGAAGCTGGGGTGCAAGAGGCAAGAGGAAGTCCAGCCCAATTAGAGATGAAAGGAACAATGTGTCTGGAATGTGTAGGGAGTGAAAGAAAGAGTGACTCCAGATGAATGCCTCAAGGGCAGACATAGTCAGGGCTTAGGTGGTCGAGGGCTTTGTCATTTTTAAATGCATTTTGTACTTTATCCTAGTTTTAGACCTGGGTTTAGCACCTTCCTAAATCCCAGCCACTGCCCTCTTCCTAAGTTGAGTCAAGGAGGTATCTGGAGCTGAAGTGTTTAACAGGAGCCACTTCCAAAGCCAACCCACCAAAAGCCTCCTGGTCTCTGGAATGGGAGGGGGAAGGAGCCTTGAGTCCTTATGGCAACTGAGGGGATGCTGACAATTCACCTTCATGGAGCTCCTTGGAGCTTACTCTCATGTCCTTAGTGGATTGCTACTAAACCCTGGTGGCAGGAAGTCAGATATCACCAAGCCCATTCTAAACCCGGCAGCCTAGAGCATTCCAAAGATTTAAAATTCACCTTCTTCCTCTCTTGGATTCTGAGGGAACTTTGCACAAAATCAACAGACAAATGGGAAGTCAAGCTTGACTTCCTACAAAGCAAAGCAGTTCCCCATTCCCAGTGCCAAGTGCTGGTCCAAGTTGATCTGAAAAATGTGAAGGTGGCCTCATACATGAGGCTTGAGTGAGGTTCCCTCCAACTTTCCCCCACAATTACCCTGAATCTCTATCTGGATCATCCCCAACTGTCTGCCTCCAGAAAACTGATGGCTTGATAGTCTCTCCGTCCTGAGAAGAAAGGCCATTTGGAAACATAAAGAGAATATAAGCAAGTGTACCCCTAAAATATTGACACACTGAGCTGGTCCAGCTGCCCGGCTTTTAGCCGGGACAGTGACCTGGCCAGGCTGCCACAGGAAGGAAAGATCACAATAAAGAGATGTTTGGGGGTTGAGTACCTTCTTGAACCTTGGCACTCCCATCATTCCATGAAGCAGGCAGTAAGATTAAATGGGAAACACGTCCCCTGCCTGTGAAATGTGGGACAAGAGGGCAAACCTTTAACATGCTGGGACCCAACCTGCCCATTAGTGAAACATGGCCTAGAATTTCAGATTCTTCCTGACAATCACATAAATAACTCCTCCTCCTATGGGCGGAGCTAGCCGAGTGTGGCCAGAGACCATACATACGTCTTCAATACCATCCCTGAAAGCCTAGGCTGATGTCCTGAACTCACATAATTGGACTGAAGGCCACACAGAGGGTGTGACATTCCCCTTTCCGAGCTGGCACAGACGTACTCAAGACCCTGCCCTCTCTCTTCTCCTGACCCCTCTTTTGCATCTCTCCTTATTGCCATTAACTTTCATGTCCAAGTTCAAAAAGATGGTGGGAGGCTAGGCCCTGGGTTGGGAGGGCTGGTTAAATAACTGCTCCACTTACATGTTTTGCTCCCACCTCAAGGCCTGGATGAGAGAGCTGTGAAACAGAGCAGTGCATTTCAAGCCCACATGATCCTAAATGTGTTTCTTATTTTTAAATTGGGCTTATTTATACATTCAACAGTTACTTTTTATAAATGCAAATGGAATAGCAATGAAAAGCCTCCTCTCTTTTTGTATCACACATGGACTCCTCAAAAGTTTTGTACACCCCGGGGTTCTCCCATCCCAACTGCATCACTCTGACAGAACTGGTCCAGTATCTGTAGAAGGGGCACTAAGCCTGTCTTTACATAGGCCTAGGGCATGGTCACCTGTGACATTTTCAGGACTTGGAGATCTGGTTGACTCTGAAAACTTGCTTTTGTGAAATATCTGACCAAGTTTGTACTCTTGGAACTTGAGAAGGTGGGGAATGTGCACTTGGATCCAACCAGCATTCTTCTCATCCAAGGTTAATGCATTGTCCCACTCAACGTCAATTGCAGTTTCATTGTCAGAGTCTCTCAGGGAACTTCACTACTCAGCACTGATAGGTGGTTCTTAGGTGTTAGGGACCTAATGTTACCCAAGGCAGACTGAATCCTGGACTCTAAGGTTCTTACATTCTAGTGTGTCACGGACCCCGCCAGTAATGCAGACTCAGCCACTCAATGTCATTAAAATCAAAGTCTTTCTACCTTGATGCTGTGGAAGGTACTTGAGGAAACACAAAGGGAGCATAGTTATTATTCAACAGGTTTGAACTCTGTACCAGAAGTAGAGTGTCAGATGAAGTTGAGGCTTTGGAATGAGTCAGACCCAAGTTTGAATGTTGAACTCATCACAGATGAGCTGGGTGTAGGTTGGCAAACATCACCTCCTTGAGCTCCAGTTTTCGTCTTTAAAGGGGGATATGAAAATACTAGCTCTGTAAGGTTATTGCTAAGATGAAATAAGAGCATGTAAGTGTGGTGGCTTGAATTCAATACACATTAGTTTCATTTGTCTTCCCGTGCTTCCCACAGCACTGTGCTGGGAAATGCTTAAGAATAATTACCTTCAAGGGGCTCCCAGTCTGGACTGTAAGCTTTGGGAGAACAGTTATAAGGTCTTTTTAGTTCTTTGTTGTGTCCTCAGTGCTCAGCCCCATATCTGGCCCACAGTCAACACTCAATACATATTTGTTACTTACTGACTCAAGGAACATGGATTTAAAGAACATCAAGCCGAGGTGGAAATCGACCAATCTTTTGGGAGAGGTGCTCAGGGCAGCAGGTGGCAGAGACTGCGTTAGTGCTGTAATTTCCATGCTGATCAGGATACATAAGAGGGAAGAGCGTTACAGGGAACAGCATGCCGTGTGATACTGACAGAGCATCAAGTGCAAGGTGGCAGAAGAGCGACTGTGGAAGCTGAGGCTGGAGTGGTAGGTAGTGGCTGGGACATGGAGGACTTTGAACTTGACTCTTCGGGAACCATTTAAAGGCTTTATTCAGGAGTGCGACACTGTTAGACTTGCATTTTGGAAAGATCACCTGGGATGGATGGGAGGGATGCAAATGTAGAGGCAAGGGGGTCCAGTTAGAAACTGTTGCAATGGGCTGGGGAGGAGATGGCCATGACTTAAGGTCATGGCAGTGGGAATGGGGAGGAGAGGAAGGTCCAGGAGAAGTGGAGGCTGCACAGTGGCCACTGGGTATCCAGTGCAAGTCCTTGGGAATGAAGGGTAAAGCCTTTTGATCTGTGTCTCCACCAAGTATGAAGCGGGGGTGGGGGGGGTGGTCTCTTGTATTCCCCAGTGAGGGCTGGGGCACTCTCTTGGTGGAAGGTCCTTCTCAGAGCTCTCTGTTAAGAGGAGAGGAATCACTCTGCCCCCTCTTTACTCACCAAGGCTGTCAATCTGGTAAACAAAAGTTTTGTCAAACTGCCTTACTGAGAAGTAGTTTAAATGAACCTTGACTGTGGATTAATAAATAATAAGGCCTGAACGGCTTATAAGGAAATCAATTACACTATAAATTTTAAAGCAGCACGTGCTCAGCTCCAATCCAGCGGAGCCGCGGCATTCCTGAGCCATTCCAAATGGGCCAAAACGCAATTCCAGGCACTTCTGCCACTCGGGGGATTAGACGGGATGCCTTCAGTGCCGCAGTTCGCTGTGCCTTCCGGGATGGCTAAGGAACATTCAGTGGGTGAGGACGGTTTGTGGAAAACAAGATAATTTACCCTCATTCTCTACCTGGAATGTAGGGCACGTGATCTGGGCACGCTTCCACTTTGCATGACACCCAGGCTTTGTGGGGCTGGGAGGGACCCAGAGTTGTGTGACCCAGTAGTCCTCAACCCTTCTAGACTAATACTTTGTGATGTGCCCTTTATTATCCTGAAATGGAATTCATAAATTAGATAACCCACCTAGACATCTCATTTAAAAAATCTATTTAATGCCCATGAGGCAAAGTAAATGAAAAATAAAAAGCAAAGTAATTTATAATAAAATGATATGTATGTTGCTATGTGAATGAGAGGCAATGACTAGATGGGGAGACATAATAGGCGTCAGATGATGGAAACTGATGGAAACTGGAATGAATGTGTGGAACTGGCCACTCACATACAGGAACCGTGTGGCCTTCAGAGGTGTGATTTTCTGAAACAGTGGAGATGAGAAGAAGACAAGGTACAGTCCCTCTTTCATTTGCATGATAGTTGCATTCCTGAAAAATTCAGTGTATAGTAAAATCATGCAAAAATTCTTTGTGTCTGTATGTGAAATAGAACTAGGATCTGGGCCCAGATAACTACAGCAGGGAATTTGCACTTATATGTCCAGTGGGACATCCCAAAATCGAGTCAGATATGGTCCAGTTTATTGGGCAGGGCCTTCCCGTATGCTGTAGGGCTGCCTAGCGTCCAAATGCCAGCCGTGCCCCATCCATCTTCCATGACAGCCAAAAGTACCTCTGGAAATGTCCAAACTGCCCCCGTTGAGACCCACAGTCCTTATCCAACACCTTCATGGTTTGGATGGAGATACAGAAGGCTGGAGAAGGGCAGGGACTTGCATAAGCTCACACAGAGAGTTCCAGGTGGAGGGAGGCTGGAACCCAGCCCTCCTGTCTGCCCGGCCAGGGCCTTCCCATCGGCCTGACTTGACTGCAGGGTCGGGTGTAGAGTGGGCCCTCGTCCAATGCCTTTGCAACCTGGCCTGTGGCGAGATCCTTTTGCCCAGTGGATGTCTATCCTTTAACCTGTCTGGTATGAAGTCCAAGCTTCTGTACTGTGTGCCTGCTCTTAAAGTGAGATTCATCTGCATTTTAAGATATTATTATACTTTTTTCTCCTTTTTTCCCTGTTATCTTATTCCAAGCAAAGGTGGGTAAAGAACTATATTTAACAACGTGTGCTTTATGATTTAAGGAACATTGAAAACACTCTTTTTGCATCAAAGTTTCTTCCCACCAGCTGCCAAGGATGTCTAAAATCCCCCCATACCTTTGAATAAAGGCACTTAAAATCCTTTAAAATGCAAACATTTCTTATTTGCTCTTGTGCATTCTTCAGTAAACTCTCAGGTCCTCAGTTCCTTTATCTTCACAATGGAGATAATCATATCTATTTCCTAGGGTTGTTATGAGGATAAAACATGATTAATGCATACAATTAAAACACTTGCCATGCAGTAGGTGGTAAAACCTTGTTTGCCTTCCCACTTCTTCATGAGGAGTTCTGGTAGATACAAGGCACACAAACTGCTACCCTCTCTGGTTAATCTCAGGGCAGACATCACTAATCAATCTCAGCACTTCTATGCATGGACACCATTGTGGTTTCAGATCCCTTCTTGAATTAGAATTCCAAGACTAATCTAAGTTAGCACAGAAATTGATAGCTTTTGTTTATCTTTGTCTTAGCTAATTGCTGGACGTTAACTCCTTTCTTGTGAATGAGAGATGAGAGAGTTCCTCCACTACCAGAGCCTGGGAGGATGGAGAAAATTCTACAGAGAGGCAAAAGATAGCCAGGGAAGGAAAAAAGGAACGTGCCTGGGCATGTCCACTGGAGGAGGGCACTGAGCACTTGACAGGAGAGCTGGGAGGCACACCACCTGGACCTTGCCTTCAGAAGTTAGCTACATGTGTGACACCTAGGATGTGTTGTCACACCTGGATGCTCAGGAAAGATTGTTCTCTTCCTTGCTTGCCCACTTCCTTCACTGTTTTCTCAGGCCTCTTTGTCCTAAGGCTCCTTGCTGCCATGTTGCCTATGTGATTCAACCCAGGTTTAATGCAATGATCATGAATAACAATCACTAATATTTATCAAGCACTTATCGTGTACTAGAAATTCTTCTAAGTGCTTTCTGTGGATCCTGTCATTTTGTCCTCACGATAGTCTTGGGAGATGGCTGCTATCATTGTCCCTCATTTTACAGATCAGGGATGTAAGGCCCAGGGAAGTTAACTTATTGCTCAGGGACGCAGCTAGCCCATGGTGAACCCAGGATTCAAATCCAGGGTTCTGCTGTTGAGGATGGCAGAGTTATGCTGCCTTCCAGTCCCACCATGGGTCTGACTTTGTGCTGGGATATGGGATGAAGGGCACAGTGCTGGCTTCAAGGGGCTCTCAGTCTGGGATCAGAGGCTCATGAGCCAGCTTTAGGGCCTTCCAGAGTTGACTGGTGAGAAGAGGAGGAATTATGGTCCTGTGGTTAAGCAGGTTGGGTGTTGGAGAGATTGAGGTCCAGGTGCTAATGTAACTGTACCTCAGTTTGCACCCTGATGAGGCTGGGGGCAGTCCAGTGATGTAAGAGTTGAAGGCACTAAGCATCCCCAGTTCTCTGGTTTAAAAGTCAAAGACTGTGTGCCCTTTGATCTCAAGGTGGAAAAAGAAACTCTAGCCAACCTATCAATGTTTGCTGCAGAAAGAAGGTGGAATACAAGGAAAGATTATCCAACAGCTGCACCTTCAGAGAGGTTCCTGGAAGTTTTCACTTAACACCTGTGCTTACGTCTATTAACTAGAATTAAGTCGGAAGGCCACTCCTAACCACAAGGGAAGCTGGGGAAGGTAGACCATATTCTGGACAGCTAAATTCTATTGTTATGAAAGAAGAGGAACACAAATATTAGGGGGTCTCTAGCTGTCTCTGCTATAAGCTGTAATTTCCCTTCACACTCTAACATCCTGGGATTTCATGTGGAAGACAAAGAAGATCAAGATGGGCGGGCTGGCATCTGCTGTTGATGTATTATGATACATCGTAAATAAGTCTTGTGTTCACATGGAATCACAGTGAATTTATGATACATCGTAAATAAGTCTTGTGTTCACATGGAATCACAGTGAATCTGGAGGAAGGCAGGAGGCTTTCATCTTGAGTCTGGATGACTTTGGTCACTATTTACATAATGACCTTCCATTGTTCTTCTCCATCCTAGGTAATTGATCTGGGATATTTGTATTAAATAACTGAACTTACAGACCTTGGTGCCAGTTTCAGCCCCCTATAAATAGGGCGACCATGCACCATGGCTTGCCTGGGACAGTCCTGGTTTATGCCTGTGGTCCTGGTGTAATTACCAAGAATGCCCCCTCCTCCCCTCAAAAGTGGTCCAGTTTGGATGATGAGTTTTATAGTCATCCTACCTATAAACAGTGTTGCATATAGGTAGGGAAGGGGAAGAGTGGTTCATGCTCGAACCTCAGGAACACCAAACCTAGAATTCAGATTTTTTTAGAGTTTGGTTCAGTGTGGGAGGAGGAGGGCATGGAGTCAGGATAAAAGCTATTTGGGATATCAGTCTCCTTGGGATGAAGAACCTCATGGGTAGTAACATCCATTTGTTCTTTTCTTTTCCTTCTTTCCTTCCTTCCTTCCTTCCTTCCTCCTTCCCTCCCTTTTTCCTTCCTTCCTTCCATTTTCTTTCTCTATCTTTCTTTCTTTCCTTCTTTCTTTCTTTCTTTCTTTCTTTCCTTCCTTCCTTCCTTCCTCCCTTCCTTTCCCCTCTCTTCTTTCTTCCTTCCTCCCTCCTTTCTCTTTCTTTCTTTCCTCCTTCCTTCTTCTTCCTTCCTTCCTTCCTCCTTCCCTCCCTTCTTTCTTCCTTCCTTCCATTTTCTTTCTTTCTTTCTTTCCTTCCTTCCTTCCTTCCTTCTTCCCTCTCTCCCTCCCCCCTCCCTTCTTTCCTTCTTTCTTTCTTTCCTTCCTCCCTCCCCCCACTTTCTTTCTTTCTTTCTTTTCTTCCTTCCTTTCTTTTTCTCAAGGTTCTATCTACCCACCTCAAAGATTACTTCCTCAGTGTGGCCTTCCATGACTATCTGATCTGAAGTCACCTTCCGCACTTCTGTTCCTTCTGGTCCTCTTACCTGATTTGTTTTCTCCATAGTGTTTTTCAATATTTGAACCATTAGCTTGCACGTTTATTTCATGTTTCTCTCCACCCCTTCTGCTGCAGTGAATCTAAGCTTCAAACGAACACGAGACTTGTTATCTTGTTCACTTTTGTATCCCAAGTGCTTAGAACATGTTATCTATTATTAATGGGTGGGTGGATGGTTGGATGAACATAGATAGTTGAGATAACTTTGTGGAAGACGGAGGAATTGATAGAGACCTAGAAGCAACTGAAATTTAAAACTTATAAAACTTGGGGGTGTGACCTAGATGGTGGAGTAGGAACTTACCTCCTCACACGGACACACCAAAATTACAACTATTTACAGAGCAACTCTGGGTAAGAATGGCCTGAAGACCAGTGGGAAAGATTTTCCACAACTAAAAACATAAAGAAGGAACCACAAGGAGACAGGTGGGTGGGTGGAGACATGATATTGTCAAGACCCACACCCCCAGGTGGGCGACCACGAAAAGAAAGATAATTACAATTGCAGAGGTTCTCCCCAAAGAGTGAGGAGTCTGGGCCCCTCATCAGACTCCCCAGCCTGGGGGTCCTGCACCAGGAAGACAAAACCACAGAATGCCTGGCTTTGAAGCCCAGAGGGGCTTGCATATGGGAGAGCCATAGGGTTGTAGGAAACAGAGACTCTGCTCTTAAAGGGTGCACTCAAAACCTCACACATTCTGAGACCCAGCACAGAAGCAGTAATTTGAAAGGATCCTGGGTCATATCCACTTACTGATCTTGGAGAGCCTCCTAGAGAAGCAGGAGGCAATTGGGGCTCCCCTTGTGGACATAGATGCTAGCAGCAGCCTTTTTGGGGAGCTGGTTCCACCACAAGGACACTGGTATTAGCAAGTCCTCCCTCCAGCCTGTTGGCACTGGGGGCTTTCCTGCTCACCAGCAGGCCAGCACCAACCCTGGGCCCCCACCAACCCTGCAGCCAACTGTGCCAGGATGTGGCCCTGCCCATCAGAGGGCCACCAGCCACTGCACAAGGCAAGGCCTGGCAGCCAACAAAGTGGAGGGCCAGCCCTGTCTAACAGTACACCCACAGTAGTTAGCCCTACTACAACAGAAGGATACACACAGCCCACACAGGGGGCACTCCTAGAACATATAGTTCTGGTGACCATGGGGGACTGTGCTTCTGGGGCCCATAGGATGTCTCCTACATAAGGCCCCTCCTCCAAAATCAGGAAATGTAACTGACCTACCAAATACATAGAAATAAACAGAGGGAATTAGGCAAAATTAGGAGACAGAGGAATATGTTCCAAATGAAGGAACATGACAAAATCTCAGAAAAAGAACTAAACAAAGTATAGACAAGCAATCTACTTGATAAAAAGTTCAAGATAATGGTCAAAAAGATGCTCAATGAACTCAGGAGAAGAAAGGATGAACACAGTGAGAATTTTAATAAGAAGTTAGAAAATAAAGAGGAACCAAACAGAGCTGAAGAATATAATAATTGAAATTAAAAATTTTTCTAGAAGTAATAAACAGTAGATTAGATGATACAGAGGAATGGATCAGTGAACTAGAAGAGAGAGTAGTGGAAATTACTGTAATTGAACAGAAAAAAGAAAAAATAATTTTAAAAATTGAAGACAGTTTGAGACCTCTAGGACAACATCAAGCATACTCACGTTTGCAATATAGGAGCTCCAGAAGGAGAAGAGAGAGAGAAGGGGCAGAAAACATTTTTTGAAGAATAGCTGAAAACTTCCTTAATTTGGGAAAGGAAACAGACATCCAGTTCCAGAAAGCACAGAGTCCCAAATAAGATAAACCCAAATAAGTCTGCATCAAGACACATTATAGTTAAAATGTGACATTCTAGGACGAGATGACTTCACAGGGGGATTCAAAAATACTTAAAGAAGAGTTAATGCCTATCCTTCTCAAACTATTCCAGACAATTGAAGAAGAGGGAACACTCCCAAACTCATTCTACGAGGTCTGTATACTCAGATACCAAAACCTGGTAGACACTACAATAGTAGATAATTACAGGTCTATATTCCTGATAAACATAGATGCAAATATCCTCAACAAAATATTAGCAAACCAAATCCAACAATACATTAAAAGGATCCTGCATCATGATAAAGTGGCATTTATTCCAGGGACACAAGGATGGTTCAGTATCTGCAAATGTGATACACCACATTAACAAATTGAAGAATAAGTATCATATAATCATCTCAATAGATGCAGAAAAAGCTTTTGACAAAATTCAACATCCATTTGTGATAAAAACTCTCAACACAGTGGGTATAACAGGGACATACCTCAACACAATAAAGGCCATATATGACAAACCTACAGACAACATCATCCTCAATGGTGAAAAGATGACAGCATCTTCTCTATGATCAGGAACAAGACAAAGATGCCCACTCTTTCCACTTTTATTCAAAATAGCATTGGAAGTTCTATCTGCAGCAATCAGACAAGAAAAATAAATAAAAGGAATCCAAATTGTAAGGAAGAAGTAAAACAGTCACCCTTTGCAGATGACAAGATACTATATATAGAAAACCCTAAAGACTCCACCAAAAAAATTATTAGAACTAATAAATGAATTCAGCAAAGTTGAAGGTTGCAAAATTAATATACAGAAATATGTTGTATTTCTATACACTATGCTCATGGGTTGGAAGATTTAAGATTGTTAAAAGGACCATATACCCAAGGCAGTCCATAGATTCAATGCAATCTCTATCAAAATACCAATGGCATTTTTCACAGAAATAGAACAAATAATTTAAAAATTTGTATGGAAACACAAATGACCCTGAATAACCAAAACAATCTCAGGGAAGAAGAACAAAGCTGGAGGTATCATGCTCCCTGATTTCATACTATACCACAAAGGAACAAAAAACAAAACAGTATGGTACTGGCACAAAAGCACACACATAGATCAATGGAACAGAATAGAGAGAGAAATAAACCCACACTTGCATGGTCAATTAACCTACCACAAAGAATGCAAAAATATACAATGGGGAAAACAGTCTCTTTAATAAAAAGTGCTGGAAAAATTGGGCAGCTACATGCAAAAGAATCAAACAGAACTACTTTCTCACACCACATACAAAAATAAACACAAAGTGGATTAAAGACTTAAAGATAAGAACTGAAATCATAAAACTTCTAGAAGAAAACATAGGCAGTCTGCTCTTTGACACTGGTCTCAGCAATATTATTTTAGATATGTCTCCTCAGTCAAGGGAAACAAAAGCAAAAATAAACAAACTGGACCACATCAAACTAAAAAGACTTTGCATAGTGAAAGAAACTGTCAAAAAGATATATCTGATAAAATGATATATCTGATTAACCCCATCTGATAAAGGGTTAATATCCAAAATATACAAAGAACTCATGCAAGTCAACACTGAAAAAACAAACAACCCAATTTAAAAATGGGCAGAGGACCTGAACAGACATTTTTCCAAAGAAGACATACAGATGGCCAACAGACACATGAATAGATGCTCAATGTCACTAATCATCAGAGAAATGCAAATCAAAACTACAGTGAGATACCACCTCACTCCTGTCAGATGGCCATCATCAAAAAGACAACAAATCACAAGGGTCTATGAGGATGTGGAGAAAAGGGAACCCTCATGCACCGTTGGTGGGATTGGAAATTGGTGCAGCCACTATGGAAAACAGTTTGAAGATTATCCAAAAAATTGAAAATAGAACTGCCATATAATCCAGCAATTTCACTTCTGGATATATACCCAGAGAAAACTAAAACACTAATTCAAAAAGATATATGCACTCCAATGTTCATCGCAGCACTATTTACAATAGCCAAGACATGGAAGAAACCTCAGTGGCCATCAGCAGACAAATGAGTAAATAAGATGTGAGGTAATATATATATAACGGAATAGTTCTCAGCCATACAAATGAAATTTTGTTATTTGCAACAACATGGTTGTATCTAGAGGGTATTACGCTAAATGAAATAAGTCAGACAGACAGAGAAAGACAGTTCCCATATGGTCTCAATTATATGTGGAACCTAAAAAACAAAACAAACAAAACAAGACAAAAACAGACTCAGATACAGAGAAAAAATGGGTGATTACCAGATGGGAGGGGGGTGGGCAGTAGGGGAAATTGGTGAAGGGGATTAAGAGGTACAGACCTCCAGTTATATAATAAGTCACGGGGATGTAATATACAGCATAAGGAATATGGTCAATAATATTGTAATAACTGTATGGGGACAGATGGTTGCTAGACTTATAGTGGTGATCATTTTATAATGTATGCAAATACCAAATCATTATGTAGTACACCTGGAACTAACATAATATTGTGGTCAACTATATTTCAATTCACACAGTTTTTAAAAATAAACAAAAATTTAAAATTCGAAGTAAAAAAAAAAAAAACTTGTACAATGTTTCTGAAAACCTTCTCTGCAATGGATTGAGATGGGGCTTTTCCTGCTTTCCACAACATGGGAGGATCACATGGGCAATAAAGTCCACAAAGACTTTATCAGTCAGAAGGGGCCAGAGCTTCAGGAGAAGATGAATACTAGTGGATGGAACATCTGTCACTCATTTTCTGTTCTGCCAATGCTGTTGCATTAGTTTCCTGAGGCTGCTTTAACAAAGTACCATAAACTGGGTGGTTCAAAACAATAGTCATTTATTCTCTCACAGTTCTGGAAGCTAGAAGTCCAAAATCAATGTATCATCAGGGCTGTGTTCCCTCTGGAGGCTCTGGGGGGAATTTTTCTTGCCTCTTTCTAGCTTCTGGTGCTTGCTGGCAACACTTGGTGTTCCTTGGCTTGGAGACATATCACTTCAATCTCTGCCTCTCTCATCTCACGGTGCTCTTCCTGGGCATGTCTCTGTGTCCCAATTTTCCTTTTCTTATAAGAACACAGGTCATAGGATTAGAGTCTTCCCTAATCCATGATGACCTCATCTTGAGCTTGGGTTTTCTAATCTTTAAAGTGGGAAAATAAACTTCTACCATTTTCCTCCCTAGTTTGCTGTGAGAATTGATGACCATAATAGGTAGAGATGAGCTTTATAAACTCCCAAATCTCCAGCACATGTGAGTTGTGATTATTAAGACAGGAGAAAAAAGGGCCAGTGGTTTTTAATTTTTTAAAAAAACAGAGCGCATTCAAGAGCAATTTGGTTTGTAAGATCTGAGACTCAGAGAGGTTAAGTTGCTATGTTGAAGGCAGCAGAACGCTTAGTCGGCACAAGAGAACCATCGTGCTGCCTCCTAGTTCTTCTTGAATGTTTGGTCCTAGCTGTTTGTCCTCTTGAAGTGAGATGGCTGAGCCCTTCTGTCTCCCCATATGCCTCCTCCCCGCCTCCTTGGGGGTAGTGCTGAGTAGGAGAAGGAAGCTCTGCCTTCCCGGCAGCGAGGCTGTCATGATTTCACGGGAAATCTGTTTGTGGTTTCAGAGTAATGGGGAGCTGGCCTGTCTGGAATGTGAAGGAACATGAGGTGAGAGCAGGGACCCAAATCTTGCCCAACTCAGGGGAAGGCAGCCAGGGTCAGGGACTGCGGCCGGTGACGAGGACCAAGTGAGATCTCTCGGGGTCACACGCCCCAAGGTGAAAGAAGATCTTGAGTCACCAAGGCATGCATGTATATATGTGTGTGTGCGTGTGTGTGTGTGTGTCCACTGTTCTGTCTGGTTTCTCCCTGATGCCTGGGATGCTTCTCCACGTGTCCATAAGTTTTAGTTTTCAGGACATTTTCACATGCTACATTCTTGGTGAGCCTCAAAATGAGCCCACAAGGAGCTGAGTTTTATTCTCCCCACTTTGCAGGTGGGGAAACTGAGGCCCAGCATAGGAAAGGACTTGGTCAAGGTCACACAGCAGAGCTGGGAGAGTCCAGGCTTTCTTTACCACATGACAGCTTATGCTACAGTCCCTGTCGCTTTTCTGGGAGTGCCCTTCAAACCAGTCAAGAAGATGCTTCCCTGCTCCATCACAGTCCCCCAGCCTCAGTGACCAGCGGCCCCCTCTCTGGTTGGCTGCTTTCAATTCCAGACCAGTCTCCTGAGTTCTGCAGGCTGCTTTAGCCTCCCCCTTCTCTGAACTAGACACTGCACGTTAGATACAGAATCATTCTCAACTTGTGCTATTCCTGTTTTTAAAATTAGAGCTTAAAGTGCTGGAGAGTAGATATTGATTCATGGGATGATGCATTTTTCCAAAGCACCTAGTACAAGGCTAAGAACGTGTAGATGCTCCGTAAAGGTCTGGGGATGGGTAGTAATAGCAATAAAAGTGGGTTTTATTGAATGCTTATGATAGTAGGGGAGGAGATGTTAAGAGCAAGAGTCCTAAGGATGGGTGATAGTTGACAGAGAGCAAAGAAATGCCTACCACCTGTAAATAACTCTTCAAGATCTGGGGACTAGCATTCTGGAGTAGCTAGCTGCATCACCCAGGCTATCATATTAAAGCCTTAGACTTGTAGATGCTGTTATTCCCACTTTAGAAGGGAAGAAACTGAGTTTCAGAGAAGCTGAGGAACTTGCCCAAGACCACATGGTTTGAGCAGGGCAGAGCCAAGATTTAAACTCAATCCTGTTGGATTTCAAAGTATTTTCCAGAGGGCTTTCTCAGGCATCAACTTAAGAACATCATTTTGCACGTAGTAGGTACTTAATCAATGCTTATTAAATGACATTAAATCTCACAACAGTGCTTAGAGAGAAAGGGCAGCTAGTGTGAGCATGTTTATTTGCATTTGTCCTGGAGCCTCTGACACCTACTGAGCCCTCCACAAGCCCACCTTATAGCAGAGGAAGCCCAGACCCAGGGGAGGGGCTGTAGGGAGTGTAACCGGGGCTTGGACCCAACGCCCATCCTCTGTGCCCTGCATTGTGCTGCTCCCGATTCACAGACAGAGACAGGGCTGAGAGGATGGTGCCTGGAGAAGCAAGGGGGGTGGGGAGGGAGGACTGCATTTCATCTCAGCATTTATATTTCCCCAGAGTGGATCCCACTGCGTTTCAGGACCAGCACAAAGCACCTAATTGAAATCCGTAATTCCAGCTCTCATTAATAACCAATCTTGGGAAGCGGAGCGCTCCCCATCACTGACGAGCCTGATGCAGACGCAAGTCTTTGGAGGGGTCCAGCAAGTCCCCGGTTCATTTTACAGTTGATTAGAGTGAGTTAAACTTTGCCCTGCTTGTAAGTTGTATATTTAATATGAGAAGTTGGCAATATGTGAAGTTATCAAAATACCACAGGTGCGTTGGCAGGCCTCCAGCCGGCATCGTTCATCCTAAGCAGCGTGGTGACCCCGCAGAAATGGGTCTGGGACGCCATCACACAAGATGGATAATTCGCTTGAACCTAATGAGTCCCAGGGAAACGAGTGACCTTCATCAACTGACTGCAGATTCTCAAGGATCCTATAGGGTTAGTGAGCTAGCCGCAGCGCCCCCTGCTGGCAGAATGGTGATCCAAGGGTGTGAAAGGATTTGGGATCCTGACTTCTCTGCTACTGATGTGCAGTGTGGCCTTTGGCAAAGTATCCTCGTTTGGGGGGCCTCAGCTTTGCCATCTGTAAAATGGGATAACTGGGCTTGATGGGGTCCGACTTACTATGATTGTGCATATTGCCCCCGGAATCCACTTTTGTGTGAGTGCTATTCCTTGGACCTCATGGGGGGTGATTTACAATAAGTGGATAGTTCTTTGCTTTTTCTCAATCATTGCTCACCCTCTGAACACCATTCTTCTTTAACATCTCCCTCCCTAGCTAGCATATTCTCAAACCCCTTAGCACCAAATTATTTGCATTTTCCAAACACATTTATGTCCTGGACATTTTGTTCCTGTTCTTTCATTTATTTTTGGTTACTCTTTTCATCGTTTGTACATTATCTCTACCTGGAAGACTCCTATTCATTCTTCAATACCCATCTCAAATATCCTATCTGATTGTATTAGTTTGCCTGGGACCATGAAAAGATCCTGATGTGCAGAGTCATTAGGCCCAGATTTGAATCCTGACTCTGACACTTAGGACTTTGGGACAGTTATCAAAACTTTTAGAACCTCCAATTCATTAAAAGAAAAAAATAAGCGTCCACCTATTTGGAAGACTCGACACATAATAGGGGCTCAAAAACTCCCTCCTTTCTTGGCATCTAAGACAGAGTTTACTTCTTCCTTTAAAATGAGTTGGCAAAAATTTCCTATAAAGGGCCATGTAATAGATAATTTAGGTATTGCAGGCCATATGGTCTCTGTTGCCAGGATGTAACTTTAAAGTTGTAGTGTGAAAACAGCCATAAACAATATGTAAATGAATGGGCATGGCTGTGTCTCAATACAACTTTATTTATAAAAACAGGTAGAGGGCTAGGCTTGGAACGTGGGTTGCAGTTTGCCAACTCCTGCTCTAAAACATTTCAGGGACAGACTTAGCATACTGCTTAGCCCTGGTGGGTTATGTGTCAGTATCTCCTGGGCTTCCCTTGAGAACAGGGGTCGCTTTATTTTCCCCTGCATCCCTAGGACAGGGCTGATGCACTGTTTCATTTAAATCTCGCAACAGTCCCGTAAGCTAGATGCTATTATACCTCTAATTTCTAGATGGGAACACAGAGGCACAAACAGATAAATAATTTAGCTGGTAAATGGTGGAAGCAGGTTGGTTCCAGAGCTTCTCTCTCAGCTACGACCCCACAGTGACCTGGACATGAAGGCATGACAGCTGTTAGCTGACTGGGAACTGAAGCCAGTAACGCCATAAGTTCCCTATCCTGCATTGATGTGTCTGGCTTTCAGAACCCAGAAACAGGACTTAACATTCTCCCAAACCAGCATTTATTGAGCATCTGTCCTTGTTAAATTCCACCCCGGTAGATTGGCCTCATCTCTCAGACCTGTTCCGATCTTGACGCCTTTGTCTAATGGGCTTGCTCCCTCTTCTCCTACTTTGGAAGTGACCACACTTTTTGTTGGACTTGCTCCAGCCAGAGACGACTGTTAAATTAATTTTGCGTCAGTGATGGCCTGGACAGAGATTGAGTTAGAAGTTGTGCTGGTTCTTCTGGTGCTTTGCCAAGCCCATTTCCTGTGGATTAAGTCCTAAATCCTCATGGTTTAAAAACAAAAATCTGTTCACTTGGCTGAAGGTTCTTGAAATTCTGGTCCATTCTCTGAACACTCCTGGCTGGAGTCAGTGGGAGGTGGCTGGTTTGATTTTACAGAGGTGTAAAACGTGGGCCACAGAAACAGATGTGAATGTTGTACATTTCAGTTTTCATGTACTTAGTATTTCTTACGAAGCAGGGTCTGTGCTAAATGCATTGTATACTGTCTCCTTTCATGTTTCCGGGGGTATATGGCATCAGCCCCACTTCACGGATGGGGAGAGTGAGGCCCAGCAACTTGCCCAAAGTAACAAAGGCATGGAAAGGTGAAGCCAGAACTTACACCTAAATCCCTCATTTCAGCTGCAGTCTCCTAGTGCTTGACCTGTTTATCTTGACTTCTCAGAGTAAAAGAGCAAGCAGCATGTACCCAGACAGGTGCTGTAGGAGTGGTGGTGGTTTCATGAATGTCTATTGTGTGTTCCGTGCTCTGCCATCCTTATCGCATTTGGTTTATCTAATATCTCTACAAGTCAAAAACTTTCTTCCCATTTTATAGATTGGGAAATGGCCATTCAGATAGGTTGAATATTTCCTTCAAGGTCACAGGGCTGGGACCAGAGGAAAAACGCTGAATCCAGGGATGTATGACTCCAAAAATCGACTCTGCTCCTTGGAGTAGAGTGCCCTTTGGAAGCATAGGGAGTATTTTCTTTTTAAGTAGAGATGCCTGAGTTTGACCCCAGCAGATTTCTGATTTGGTCGGGGGGAGGGGGGGTGCAGGGGTGAGGCCAATGCATCTGCCTTTTTAAAAACTCCCCCTGGAGATTCTGACGTGCAACCAGAGTATGAGCCATGCTCATTGGGTTGGGATGGAGTTGACTGGGGACCTCATAGGTCCTTTCCACTCCCCAGGAGTCTATTATTACAGGGAATCGAAGCAGCAAGTATGCTTAGGGTCAAGGGTAAGGATGAAAGAATGCTTAGATCCGAGATTTGTGATCTCAGAGTTATAGTAAGACACAAAGTCTGAAATCAAGAAGGCATGGGGACCTGAAATTCCAAAGGTCATGGAAGAGGGGTGTCTAGAAGGCGATGCCTGAGAAAGGCAGCTGATGGCAGCATGAAGAGCTCAGACCTAGACCCACGTGGGTTCAAACACTTACAAGCTGTGCAGCCACCATGAAAGGTTCTGACCTCTCTGCTTTCAGCTTCCACATTTGCGTAGTGAACCTGGAGATGGTGCCCGTTTTGCAGGGCGTTTAGGAAGATGGAGGGGACGCAGAACACATGGGAACCCAAGGGCAAGACTTTTTCCCTCTTTGACAGATACAAATCCAGTCGGCTCACCCATCCAAGGATGGGTTGAGCACAAGAGAAACCAGCAAATATCACTGTGCTTCTACTAGGTGTCTCATGCTGGGTGCTGAAGGACGGAGATCAGGAAACTGAAGTGTTGATCCTATACCAGAGTCCATGCTCCTGGGAGGGTCAGAAAGCTAGGGATGCAAAAGGCTGGGGACCCCAAAGATGGGGGCTAATGCTATCTGGGGCCACATAGCAGAGGGGACAAGGGAGCAGTGGTCCCGTGAGGATGATGTTAACCAGCCAGTGTCCAGCCTCACTGCAGGAGTGACAGGCACTGTGCCGAGGACTTTGAGTGAACTACTTCATTTAACCCTTTCCCCACCCTCCGATCATCCGTGTTGGAGGAAGTCACCGCTCCTCTCTGAGCTCCAGCTCCTTCCCCTGTACAATGAGGCTTTAAGACTGGAGGATCTCTACAGATGGCTAAAAAGCACATGAAAACATGCTCAACATCACTAATTATTAGAGAAATGCAAATCAAATCTACAATGAGGTACCACCTCATACTGGTCAGAATCACCATCATCAAAAAATCTACAAACAGTAAATGCTGGAGAGGGTGTGGAGAAAAGGGAACCCTCCTACACTGTTGGTGGGGATGTAAACTGGTGCAGCCACTATGGAGAACAGTATGGAGATTCCTTAGAAAACTAAAAATAGAGTTACCACATGATCCAGCAATCCCACTCCTGGGCATATATCCAGAGAAAGCCATAATTAGAAAAGATACATACACCTCAATGTTCATTGCAGCACTATTTACAATAGCCAAGACATGGAAGCAACCTAAATGTCCATCAACAGATGAATGCATAAAGAAGATGTGGTATATATATATATATAATGAAATACTACTTAGCCATAAAAAAGAATGAAACAATGCCATTTGCAGCAACATGGATGGACCTAGAGATTATCATACTAAGTGAAGTAAGTCAGATAGAGAAAGACAAATACCATACAATATCACTTACATGAGGAATCTAAAATATGACACAAATAAACTTACTTATGAAACAGAAACAGACTTACAGTCATAGAAAACAAACTTATGGTTTCCAAAAGGGAAAGGGAGTGGGGGAGGGATAAAGTAGGAGTTTGGGATTAGCAGATATAAGCTACTACATATAAAATGGATAATCAACAAGGTCCTACTGTATAGCACAGGAAATTAAATTCAATATCCTGTAATAAATGATAATGGAAAAGAAAAAAACAATGAAACATCTCAATGTGGCCTGAGACGCCCATGGGGGTGCAGGAGAGGGCAGAGGCTGGTGATGAAAATAGTGACTAGGTCATAGGAAGATTTCAAGTCCTGGATTCAGATTTTCCCATAACCAGAGTTCAAAGGGCAGGCTGTGTCTCCCTTCTGCCAAAGCCCCCTGTTGGGGGAGGGGTCAGACCTCGAGTTCCTCTGCTTCTCCAAGGGCCATCAGGTTCTCATTCCGTTTTAGAAGCCTCTCTGATTACATCAGTTTACTTCTGAATCAGTTCTGGGCCATTCATAAAACTTCAGACCAAAAAAAAAGAAAAAGAAAAAAACTAACACTAATAAAGAATCAAATTAGATGTGATTCAGAAGAGAGACTCAAAGACAACTGGATTCTATTTCACATGGATAAAATAAATCAGCTTCTACAACAGAACAAGCCAGAATCATTACTGAGTACAAGCCCCTTTTGTAGGAACATTGAGCTATTGGGCTATAAACCTTGACTGTGGGGGGAAAAGCCAGGAGGTGACTTTCTGGATAGATGAATTGTCCACATAACTGAGGTATTAAGCACTTCACACTTAGCCAAACAGTCTCTCCAATGGTCTAGTCTATCCAGTACCATTAATTAATCTGAAAGCAATGACTATCATTCAGCTTTTTTTTTTTTAAAAAAAAGATGCACAGTGTTCTTGCAATAGGACCTGTGCCATGATGTATCTTGGTTTGGAATGAATCCTTCCACTCTTGGCTCCCATGAAAAACTCTCCACATCTTCCTCTATCAAACACTAATTTTTGTCTGCCTTGTCTTAGAGTTGTGTATTTCATCTATCTCCTTTAGAAGACTGTACCTTCCTCAAAAACAAGGACTGTATCTTATTTTATTTTTCTTTATATACTCTCTGGCCCAAAGCATCCTCAGAGACCACTTAGTCAAACTTTTCAACTCACTGCTGAGAACCTAAGAGCTGTGAATTAGCCGATGGACCAGAAGGAAGACCCAGACATCCTCATTCCCAGACCTGTGACTCCCCACACTAATCTCCCTCACTGCTGCAGTGTCTGCAACCTCTTTCAGTGTCTGCATGGCTGTGTCTACAAGGTAGTGAAGGTTAGATCTCTGCTGTCAGTTTGGTGTAAGTAAACCAAGCAAGAGAAAGTAGTGCTTGCCTTGGAGTAGAGCACCCAAGCTGGTAATTATAGCTTTGGGTTGTGTAGCTGTGTCCTCGTTGTCCTTTTATTCCATCTATCCGTGATTAAGAACATGCAGCTGGGGTACCTGGACCAGCACTACCACTTACTAGCTGTGTGGCCTTAAGCAAGTTACTCAGGCTCTCTGAGCTTCTGTTTCTTCCTCAGCAAAAAGGGCTGGTGGTGAGGATTAAATGAGATGAAGCCCGTAAGTGCTTACTTGACCTGTGTCTTTGGAGGTTGTGCTGCTGTAATGTCCAGATCAGATTCTGAACCAGTGAGATGGTCAGTTTATCTAAATCTTCAAATAGGTGAGGAGTCACTCTATTGAAATATACGTCTGCAGTCTTGGGATATTATCTAATAAAGACTGCCATTCCTATGTCAAGCTCTTTGCTCTGTGTTTTCCCCACAGGACACTGGGCTGAACTACAGCAGCAATTTTGCACAAGCAGGACCCAGGATGACAACTTTTATTATCTAAACATATAACCCAAGGCTTTGGAAGCGGGCCAGAGTCAGGGAATTTAAAAGTAAGAAAAGATTTTAGAAAATCAAAGTGATCATTGCTTATGGCTTTGAACATAGATTCTAAGCCTTTAAACATCTCAACTCACTCTGCAGCCACAGAGTAAAGCTTCCCCATTGCTCAGAAGCTTCCAACTCACTCTGCCCTGCCCTTGCCTGGACCTTGTCTCTATCCATTTGGAGACAATATTGCTTGCTGGTTAAAGACACAAAGTTCAGTCCCAACTCCACCACTTACTTGCTGTGTGACCATGGGAATGTTACTTAACATCTCTGAGGCTCAATGTCTCTGTCTGGTAATATGGGGCTGAGTGTCTATGACATATAGTATATGAAAGAATCAGAATAAAGCTTCTTTTTTCTCTTTTCTTATAGAAGATAGTTCAATTTACATTAGCTCAAAAAAGATAAAAATGCCATCAAAGAAAAACAAAATTCCCAGTTTCCAGGAAACTACAGATCATTACAAGTTTAGTGGACAGAACTCATCTGCAGTATCCAAGTGGCAGTAAAGCAGCAAAACAATCTGTGAAGAAAGGTTGCATTTTTATACTTAAGAACACAGTGGGGCTAAACATTTATTAACGTATCTTGGTCCCTTTTCCAAGGAGTTTAAACATCATTACAGACACGATGAAATACTCCCTCATCATATGTAGGCAGGACCTGGACATCACTGTCACCATTTTACAACCATTAAGGTCCAGAGAGGTTAAATGACTTACTCAAGGTCACACAGTGAATCCAACTTAAATCCCAGGTCCACTGACTTGGTGGTGACCCATTAAAGCACTGTACCCTGTCCACAAATAAAGAACCCCAAATGAAACACTGATTGTTAAGGAAGGACAATAGCTATTGAGCTACGGAAGTTGACATTTAGCCAGCCCCAAACCATTAATGTGGCCAGGTTTAAGGAGAGCTCTATTAAACTGTCCATCAAACACTTTACTCTTACATGGATTTACTGAGAAAGGAAAAACACCAGGGTAGAAAGAATGTATTAGAGGTGGCTTTTTCTTTGTCTGCTGGAAGTTCATAGTCCCCGGCAGGGAGAGACGGTGCCTCCAGAGGAGAAATTTTTTAGGAACAAAAGGAGAAATTTCTTAGTGCTTTGGAGCCAGAGAAAACCAGGTTGGAATGCTGGCCATTAAACCTATTAGCTGTGTGTCATCAGACACATTTCTTTACTTCTCTGGGCACCAGAAAAATGTTGGGAGGATACAGTGTGGTGACGCACATAGAACACGGGTTCTGGCTCACCACGAGCATACCCTAATGTGTAACTATCTAACGTTATTGTTGTTATAGGTAGTGGAAAATAGAAGGGAAGTCATTGAGTCCCAGAAGCTAAAAAGAGGTGGACCTGGCCCAGCCAACTATGTCAAGAATAATAGTAGGAAATGGAAAAGAAAGGTCAAAGACTTTAGTTCAAGTTCAGCATCATTATCAGAGAGACCTAGAAAGAGAGACAGTACACTTTTCATCATGTAGGAGCAGCCCAGAGACTCAGGGTCAAGGGGGACATCCATAGGTAGAGAGAGGCATTTAGACTGTTCTTTTCAAATAGGGTTCCAGATTCTAATCCTCCTTCTTGCCCAGAGTGGTCAGAGGATTAAGTTGTGTCTCCCACCATACATGCTAGCCCCCTGTAATATGGGCTGGCAACCCATAGAAACCAAGTTCCAACTCAAATTGCCATCCTGGTCTTTGTTTTGAGCCACTGGCCTTAACCCACACTTCAATTTAGACATTAATTCTGAATCTAATCCTTCCTGACACTGACCCTTCCTTCATCAAACATGGTCTGTGCACTGATTTGCACAGGTAAGTGTCGTGGCTAAGGTAGGGGCTACGGGCACACAGGGGGATCCTTGACCTAGTCTGGGAGGCAGGAGAGGGTGATGAGTGGGCGGGGTCATAGAGAATGAGGACAAGCTCCCCAGGACTAAAGGAAGAAGGTGGTCACTGCGGGAAGAGAGAGTAGTGTGAGCAAAAGTCCACACACAAGAAATCAGCTGGTTCCTGTTGAGATTCAAGCTGCTTGAGGTTACTGGGATGTCAGGATTGGTGAGAAGCAGGAGAAGGCTTTAGAGAGGATGTTTGAGCTTAGATGATGGAGAGCCTTGTGTACCATGTTACAAAGTTTGGGTTTTTTTTTTTCCTGGGGGCAATTGGGAAGGGTTTATTGGCTGGGGTGGGGAGGGAGAGGAATATGACCAGTTGTTTGTCTGAAAAAGATAACCCTAGCATAGTGTGTAGGAGAGCTGGAGGGGCAGACAGAGGTGGAGACCAGTGAGAAGGCTGCTATATCCATCCATCATTCCTCTGGCCTGGCCTTTTGAATCTGACACCCTGTGTCTCCTGGCTGAGACCTTCACTCTGCTGGTCAGAGGTCTGGGTCTCCACTCTGAGTGTGCTCCATCGGATAGCATCATCTAGTTATGTCTTCCTGTTTGAAGGGGGTTGCATTCATCCATTCATTCATTCGTTCTCTTTTTTCTTCTTTTTTTTTTGCGGTACGCGGGCCTCTCACTGCTGTGGCCTCTCCCGTTGTGGAGCACAGGCTCCGGACGTGCAGGCTCAGCGGCCATGGCTCACGGGCCCAGCCGCTCCGCGGCATGTGGGATCTTCCCAGACCGGGGCACGAACCCGTGTCCCCTGCGTCGGCAGGCGGACTCTCAACAACTGCGCCACCAGGGAAGCCCCATTCATTTGTTCTTTTAGTACTGATTTGATATAGAAGAATAAATAGTGCTTAGACTTTGCTTTGAAGAGGAATTTTAAAGGTCAGAATCCACTTGAGTGTTGGGACATCGAAGGAGGGGGCAGCACAAAAGGATGGGGTTAGTTATAACTGGACCCGGAAGGGCTTTCTAAAGGCCTGTGGAGCTGGTTCTCTGGAGATAAGAAGGTTTCTACCCATTGGAAAGGGTAAAGGGCGTTCTGGGAAAAAGGAGTTATGTAAATGAAGGCCTCAGAGTATGAAATAGCATGGCACATTAGGGACAAACCAGCTGTAGCACATGGTGGATTGTTGGAGAAATCAAAACCTCAGGGCCCTCAAAAAATAATAGAACTAGACTGTCACTCCATTCCCACCACTTCCCAGCTGTGTGACCTTGTGCAAATTACTTGACCCCTCTGAGTTTTCTTATCTGTGAAATGGGGGAACATGCCGCTTAATTGGCGATATTGCAAAAAGGAATAAATGAGGTGATATTTAAAAAACATCTTGCACAGTTTTTGCTCAATAAATGGTAGCTATTATTATACTTATTTTTATTCTGAGTGCTTAGAGGTTCCAAATAGAATCTAAATCTGGTACTACAAAGCAGTTTCACCTTAAGTGCCAATTCTCATTGATCAATACTGGCTGCTTGGAGCAGAGAGTTGTGAGGGTGCATATGAGATCAGCAGGAAGACGTGCTCTGATCTATTAGTAATGTCTGTACAGGGCAGGGAACGCCAGGTGTCATCAACCCTATAATAAATGTTGCTTAAGAGCTAGGAGGCATGAGGCTAGCCTAATGTGTTATGGGAGGATACACGGAGGGAGTCTGCGACTTGAATTAACTCCTTAAGGATAGCTAGGTATGGGGCGGGTAGAAAGGAAGGGGGAAAGACTAACCCTGCTGAATTTGGATTTCATCTTGTTGCCAACATAAGATTCTATTTTGGGGCCGCAGCATCACAAGCCAAAGTATTAGAAACTCATCCTTTATTGACTGGCTACAAAACAAACACATGTCCGCTTCCTTGGCAATGCAGGGGCCGAATGAGCAGAATATGAGTGAGGAGGGCAAGAGGTACGTGCTTTATTCACCAACCCCCCAGGTCTCTGGTAACTCTCCGGAATGCTAAGCTGTTTATTTTGGGAGTCTTCAAGCTTAGTCAGTTGGTATTTAGAGACAGCTAGGAATTTTGGATTTCACTCTCATTCCAATAGAAAAGAGAAAATCTTAAATGCCTTCCAAATACTGGTAAGTCAAGTGAGGACAGCCTGGCTCCAATCTGGGCTCATTTCCCACCCCCCACCCGCTCCCAGAAACACAGAATGAAAAGGAAAAGAAACATAATCAATGCACTCAGCCACAAGTTAAAACTTCCCCTGGAGTATGCTAGACAACCAGACTCCCTCCACATTAGCTGATGCAGAAAAGCATCTGTCAGTATCTGTGAGAGCTCAGAGAAGAGGAGGGGCTGAGAAAGCCAGCTGGTCTGTGCAGAGCTTCAGTCTCTGTAAGGGTGTCTCTCCTTTCTTCACATGGGGCTTTGACACAAGCCTTTGAAAGGTTTCCATTAGCAATGTAATTGATCTTCTGATGAAAAGCAAGACGAAGTCCAGCAAAAAAAAAAGAAAAAATGTGATTACAATGTACAGAAGTAGACACATATTAATTTGCAGGTTTAAAGTTTACAGTCACAACCATCTATAAACAACGCTTAGATGTCACTTTCATTATTTCTTGGGAACTGTCCTCAGCTTGTGAGTCCCCATTTCTGCCAGGGGCAAGAAACTTAATCTTGTACATTTAAATAACTCAGTGACTTTCAGATTTAAATGTGATCAATTTGGGATGCAGGCAGGTCAAAATTCTCTCTACCTCCCTCACCCTCATTTCCCCGAAGTGGGAGGGGTGAGCTAATTTCCAGTGGCCCTTACTTTTGTCAACCTGATATTAACAGGTGGGCATTTGGCCCTTGTGGGCCTCCATCCAGATGCATTTATTGCTGGTGGTCTCTCTCCCACCCATGATTGTCAGATCCTCTTACTTCCTCCTGTGCCTCCCAACTGTGTCACTTCGGGTCCACCAACACCTCCATGCTCCACTGGTCTGCTTTCTCAGCGTCCCCTGGGGATGTATGGAATTTATGAGTCTGTCCCTGGCTCAGCCACCGAACACCTCCTCAGCCGTGGTGCCTGGCCTGTGCAGGGTCCTTGATTGCCAAGTAACTGTACCCCCGCCCTGTAATTCCCCAAGCTCACTTGGGTTCCTACATTCCACTCTGAGTAGATTGCATTACTCTTGCCACTCTTGTTATTCATGCTCCTTGCATGGGACTTTGGAATTCTTTCCACGAAGACAGGGCACATCACTTCTATCCCCCCTACCCACAACCTTCCTGCTTTATTTGACTTTAAGCTCAGCCATGTGACTTGCTTTGGCCAATAGAATGAGGCAAAGGTAATGATGTGTCATTTCTCAGCCTAGGCCTTCATAGGCTTTCTCTGTTCCCCCACTTGCCTTCTTGTGCTTCTGCCATCACCAAGATAACATTCCTCAGCTTTCCCTCTGATTCAAGGAGGATGAGGGGTACATAGAGCAGAACCACCCCAGGCAAGCCCAGACTAAATAAGTTGACCCCCAGCTGACTGGTAGATCTGAGAGCATAAAAGCGTATTGAAATATGTCACTAAGATTTTGTGTTTGTTACACAGCAATAACTAACAAATACAATCCCACATCCAAAACTGACCTGGGAGACTGGGAAGCTGGGGGACCCTAAGATCTAGTATTTCTCCTCCTCTACACCTCCTCTTGTCATCCAGTCATACTTTAATCTCCTTTCTCAGTGGAGAGGAAATTTCTCTTCATGCACTATCCATGTTTCTTCCCCTTTCTGCGGTTTTATGCTCTTCACTTGTTATTCTGGGTCCCTTAGATTTTAGGTCTTAATGAGCAAAGTCATATTTATGGACAGCAAAAAGTCATTTCCTCTCTTTCAAAAATGCTGTTTTTGTAAGCTTCAATCTGCAGAATTAGTTATGTAGTAAAAACCAAATCCATTCAGAAAGGCAAATGGCTTTAGTGTTCTCGGCTGTGTCTGCTTTCCTTCTGAGGCCATAGCATATAGAGAAGTGTCTGCTTTTCCAAATAGTCTAAAATATGGGAGACACATGTGATGAGTCCTTTGAAGGGCACACCTAGACTAGCCCATGGGTTCCAGGAGAAAGATGAGGGAAACACAGAGTAGAACCAAACTGTTCCAGCCAAACTCAACTCAGATCAATCAACTCCACCCCCTACTCCTGCCCTCCCCCACCACCCTGATAGGCGTGCATGGCCAAGATCAAAACTGCCTAGTCTAGGTCAAATGAACGATGCAGATGAGGGAGAGACAAATGCTCACTGTTGAAGTCACTGAGGTTTTGTGGTATTTTATAACAGCAATTCCATGGCAATAGCTAACTTATATAAACCTTCATCCAAAAAACAGTAAACATGGAGATTCTCTTGTTGAAGTTGGGGGAGGGGAGCCTGGACCTTCAGCCATTTGACCTTCCACATCCTCTATGGCTAAACCTGAGGCCACATTCTACATTCGGTGTTCCATGGAACACAGTTTGGCCACCATGACCCACACCATCTGCCCAGCTCTCCTCCCTTGAGTCATTTCTCTCCATAGCATCTCTATCATGGTTTTTCAGCTTGAATATCTCCTTGAGTGGGAACTCCCTCCCTTTTAAGACAGCCAGTTCCACCTTTGCACAGCTCTGACTGTCCCACAGTGATGTCTCATTTCCTGGGGAGCTCTAGGATATAATAGAAGAAATGGGGTAGGGAAAATGGTAGGAAAGCGATGGTTTCTGGTGTAGCTCAGAGGAAGAAATAGTACAATCTGAGCCCTTGAATTCTTCTCCTCTGGGATGAGCAGGTTACGGCATGTGCACCTCCTCATAAGTGGCCCAACTGTCCACTTCTCCTTCATAAGAAGAGCTTCTCTATGTTGAGTTCAGACTGGGAGTCAGACACCGTGCTAAGCGTGTCAGACGCAAAATCTTTGACTCTTTGATGTCAGCATTACTAATGGGAAAACTGAGGCTTGGAGATGGTGAATGACTAGCCCATGGCCTTGCAGCTGATAAATCATGGAGGTGAGCTTTGAGCCCAGGTTTGTTTACTTTGAAACTGGAGCTCTTAGGTACCACATGACAACAATAATAATAACACCACGAATGATAAGAACTAACTTTACCAGGCGCTTACTTACTATAGGTTAAGCATCATTGTAAGAGCCTTGCGGACTAAATTAACCGTCACAGAAATTCCGATGGGAAAGTCATCTTCCCCCATTTTCAGAGATTCATAACTCTGACCCCTCCCCAGCCTTAGCATATATTTTATCCCTTAACACGTGCTCGTTCTTTATTTGACGTAGTGAGTTGTCTGCCATAGAAAGCATCTTAACAGTGACTGGAAGAATACTTTTTAGGAGTTTTGTGTTCTGGGCAGTGGATTCTACCCAGTGACCTCTACGGTGTCTTTCCCGCCCTGACATTCCTTTTTCAATACCTCATGCTCAGCCCCTTCACTTCCACGTTCATGGACCAAGAAAGAAGGGATACCTTCCTTCTGCTGGCTTTCTACTCTGAGCCAGACACGAAACCAGATCTTGTATCATTACTGCCTTGTTTATCCCAACCCCCAGAGCGCCCTTGTTTTGCCCTTCATAGCACTTGCTCTTTGTTTGCCTGACACCTATCTTCCCCGCCAGACAACCATCACTAGAGGCAGCGATTCTGCTTGTTTTCTTTCTCTCTATGGCCAGGGCACCTAGGAATTCCTCACTACGCTGCTGGCCAGCGAAGACATGACCAGGCTCACGGAGGCATGACCATCTTCCAAGGCAGCCGCATATGGTGGATAAGGGCAGGACTCTGGAGTCAGACTACCTGAGTTCACATCTCAGCTCTGACATTTACTAGCTGTGTGAATTTCAGCAAGTGATGAACTCCTCTGTGTCTCAAGGTTCCCCATATTTAAAGGGGACTCACATTTTTACTGCACCAAGGAAGTCAAGCCTGGTGATTAAAGTAGGGGTTCTGGAGGCACACTGCTCACAGCTGTATTCCAGCTCTGCCCTGACTCCTGGGGCATTTGGGACAAAGCTAGTATGCTCCTGTTTCTCGCCTAAACTGTACATAGGGTTAATAGCAGCTCCTATCTCAAAGAGATGTACAGTCTAAATGAGCCAGTCCTTGCAAAGCACTCAGAACAGGCTCTGACACTGAGTGCACTGGCAGACTCAAGGTCATCCAGCTAGATAGCGTGCTAGTCAAAATTTGAGTCCAAGGTCACCTCTGAGTCCATTGCTCTTCAGACGACCCCCACGTTTGGACGTATGTTCTTTACTTAAGTTGCTTTCTCTCGACACCTCTTCCCTCACATTATTTCTACCATTGACACCTTGACATGCTTGAAACTTTTTCTACATCGGTAGAGACACGCATATTTTCTACCCAGGGAGACAGTGGGGCCTGCTTCTAGAAAGGAATGAAAAGAGTCATCCAGAACAGAGATCAGCCAAGGAAGATGTAAAAATAATTAAAATAAGAAACGTGCCGCCGTCTTCGCAGGATTTCAATTTTGCCGTTGCCCGAGGGGAGGCGTGACAGACGTTCGCTTTCTCACACTGATACACGTTTTGATAAAGTGTGATAAAGACTTAGAAAAATTGACAGATGAAATTGGAATAAGAGCTCCTGGAAATGAGGCATAGCAGCCCGTGGACTGCAGACTCCAGGAAAACAGATGCTGTGCTTTCCTGCTCTTGTAAACAGAGGTCCCGGGATGCCCACTCTTCCCTCCACCTGCCCTATTCTCACGCATACTTTGGATTTTGGCTTAGACGCCACTTCCTCAGGGAAGTCTGCCCTGATCCCCCAGACTAGACTGGGCACCTTGCTGTATGCCCTCAACGCTCACTGTGCTTTCCCTTGTGGCACTTAGCCTGGCTGTAACTACAGTGCGTGCTCATGTGTGTGGTTATTTGAATTATGTCCAGATCCTGTACAAGACTCTTGGCATCAAGAGAACAGAGGATGGCTTTCTTTTGCTCTCCACGTATGGCCAGTGTCTAGTACAGTGCCTGGTGCACGGTAGGCACTCGATAAACACTTACTGAAAGAAGGAATGAAGGACATAGACCTCAGATTTGAGCCAGCAGGGCAAACAGGACTTCATGTCAGGAGACCCACTGTGGGTACTTATTCCACAGCATCCTTTTCTACACACCAGTTGAATCTGAGTCCCAGAGTCCCATTGAAAAACACTCTTAGCCAATGGGATTTGGTGAGAAAGGATGCCCTCTGCATTGCCCATGAGAACCAGTGTAGACCTCATGTCAGGGTGGGGAAGGGTGCCAAATGATGTTGTTATGGGCATGGGATTGTAATGGGAGCTCTTGGTTGCTATCTTAATCCTGCTACATTGTATCAGAAAGGGGTTTCCAGGCTCTCCAGCACCACACAGCAAGGAAGCTGTGGTGCTCAGGGTCATGCAACAGAGCTTTTCTGGGTCTGGGTTTAGAGATGAAGACATGGAGTCTAGAGGGAATAAATCCTGTGGTCAGAGGGTGAGTTTCTGTTTTAGCAGAACTGGGATTAGAACTTAGGTCTCCTGACCCCTGGTCCAGTATTCCTTTCAGTTATCATTCATCCATCCAACCATCCATCCATCCTCCATCCTTCATTGATTTAATCACTATGTATTAATGGTTCTCTTATGGGTACCAGGCACTAGGTGTGAAGGAATCAAGATCAAGACCCACAAACATCAATGGCAGCTCACCTTTGTTTTCACTTATTTCGTTTTATTTTCCTTTGTTCCACTGAGGACTTTTATCTTTCCAATTCCCTGTTTCATGTGAGCATCAGGACAAGTTGGCAGAGGTTGTATGAAACCCCCCAAGTGCTCATTGTCAATCCAGCCTTAATGATAGTCTTTTACCCACCACTCCTTGGCTTTTCACCCCTTCCAGAGGGCCAGGAAGAGACAAGACTGTGCCGGCATCCTCAGGGACCGGGGTCCACCTGTCCCAGGTATGGGGAGTGGAGCACCCCTTGACGTTGATTAGGTTTCTGAGTCAAGCTGGGGACTTTCAAGTTCCCAGAGGGCTGAGGCCAGGGGAGAAGTTGGGTGTTGACATCTTTGTTCCAATAACACATGTTTATTGATAAACTGCTACCTGCTGGGATTGTTTTAAGTGGCCGGGGATGCAATCTTTAGGAGCTGCTGGTCTGCCAATGAAGTGCTCTCAACAATGACAACACAGAGCTTAGGAAGGTAGAGATCTTTGCATCTCAGGAGTCAGTTCAGAGGTTCAGAGGTGGTTTTTTGAAGTCAATTGGACTTGGATCTAAAACCCAGTTCTTCCAGTGAAGACCCGTGTGTGACTTACTCCCTATGAATCCCAGTTTCCTGTTCTATAAAATAATGTGATAATACCTGACTCACAACCTGAGATCATGTTGGTGAAGCAGCTGGAACGTGGTGGGCCCTTTTGTCAATAGAAATTTCCTTTCCCTTTCCCACCAGAGCAGGAGCTCATTTCATGCCTGCAAACTGAACCAGGTCTTGCTCTGAGATGGCCGGCCCCTCAAGGGCACGTGAAGCCTCCCTGCTGGTCGTGACCTTGGGCGTCTTATCTGGAACTGGAGTGTAATCAAGCCTCCTTCCCAGGGTTATGGTAAGTAGGCCAGGACCAGGCTGGTGGGAGTGAGGTGCTTAGGGCCCCAAGTGAAAGAAGCTGGTCACCATCAGGGTGGCACCTGTAAGAGCAGGACTGGCCCTTGCCCTGACTGTAACCGCTGAATCCATTCACTGATGTGAAGTCTGGTACCTGGGGCCGGGCACAAAGTGGGTGCTGCTTTTGTCTGGGGTTATTTTCTGGAAAGAGACAAAACCTCACTCAAACTATTTCAGAGAAGTTGAGTTTATCTTAAAGGTATATGTGGAGTTAAAATGTGGAAGAAGTTCTCGTGGAAATCATCAAAGAACCAGCGCCCAGGAACGGGCCAGGCCCTAAAGATCCTGGGATGGGAGGGCAGTTCTGGAGCCCTGGCAGGAGTTTAGGGCCCCCTCCGTGTGGCCTCCAAGTCCCTGCATCAGAGATCCTGCTTCCCCAGCCTCAACTCAGAGCCCTGTCCCTATTCAGACTGAAACTGAGCAGGGCCCTGTGGGGCTCCTGGGCACAAAAGCCTTTCTGTGTCCCCCATTTCCCGATTACAGGAAATAGGCTTCATTCAGCCTCCATGACCTTCCTTGAGTTCCAATGGCCAGGTTCAAAGAGTTGCTAATTAGGGAAGGGAGGGGATACAGAGAAAAGGGAGGAACAGTTAAGAAACAATAGTGCAGCCTTAGGGCAGGGTTCCCCTCAAGGGATACACACAACACCATCTTTGAGCTGTTCTGCAGATACAGAAACCTCCACCAGGTGGGAGGAGTTAACGCTATACTGCCCACAAGCACGTAGACCCCTGACCGGTTGGAACCTGAAGGTTGATGATGCTGACTCCCACTTACCTCACCACCAACCAATCAGAAGAATGTACACGAGTTGATCACGCCCTCTTTGAACTATTACCGTAAAACTCCTCACTACCCCCTCCAGGTCGGGACACACAGTTTTGAGGACATTAGCCAACCGTGGCCCGTTCTGCCTGGAAAAGCAATAAAGCTATTCTTTTCTACATCACCCAAAACTCTGTCTCTGAGATTTAATTTGGTGATGGGGTACAGAGGCTGGATTTGGCTTCACCACCAGGAGTGTTCTTTTCCATGTGCATTGTCGTCTTGTGTTTTTCACCCATACCCCTAACTTGTTTCAGCATTGGACACAGCAGATTCTTACCACGTAATGATTGAACCAAAAACTGATAAATGTTTCCACCCAGCCATCTCAGCGAGAGGTTACAAAGGCTTCTTGGTTACAAAGACTGAAATTATACTCACCTAGGCTAAGAGCCCCATGAAATCAGCTGGCAACAGATTTTTTTATAAACCCTGGCATTTACTGAGCACATACTGTGTGCCAGCTCCTAGCTTAAGTATGCTCTGTGTTTTAATCTGTCAACAACACTTCAAGGTAGGTATTGTTATTCCCAGGCTCAGAAGGCCTGACTTGGCTTCAAGGAGGGATTTGAATAGACTGTAGGTTTAACCACCGTACACATGGGCTCAGTACAGCACAATTTCAATCTCAACATCGCCCCACCCTTTCCATTTGTCATATCAGGAAACTGAGGCCAGGAAAAGCAAAGGAGCTGAGCTGGAGCTGGAACCCAGATACCCTGTTTCCCTGGCCAGTTTCATCGTTCAGAGCTAATGGCCTTTCAATGTCCCTGGGTGTTCTGCCCCTCCACAGAAAGGATGCAGGATAATTGAAATCCCCCTTCCCCACCCTCCTCTCCCTTTCAACACTTTGTAAACTATTTTTTCCCCAGTTCTATCTTTTTAGCCTTTGGCAGCTGCTCATTTGGATAAGATCTGGTGCCCAGGGGTTTCTCTGACGAGCAGTCCCCTTCCCATGGGAAGCCAGAGGAGGGGACAGGGAGAACAAGGAATGTTTCCCATTAAATTGGCCTCCTGCAATCTGCAGAGTTTAATCTTAACTTGAAAGTGTTTTTGATCAGCTTTCAGGCCGCTTCCTCCTTCCGGCCTACCCGTGTCTTTGGGCCCAGCACTCTCTCTCTCCCCTGCATTCGTCTGCATTCAAAGTTATGTGTGATGGGGGGTGGTAGGTGGGGGGAGGAAAGGAGTGGCCCTTCTTTTATGTGTATCTTCCAGCTGCCTTTCTGGACAGATAGAAGTGTTAACTCCAGTTCCTTTTCTAGAAGCTTAGGGTCGGCTGCTGTACTGAGATCTCATCTGGTGTCTGTATTTCAAAGGCATCTTCAGCCCAGCATGTAGAGCTGCTGCCTCCTTCCTCCTTCTCCTTCCTCCTTCCTCCCCTTCGTTCCCCTCTCACCCCTGACTTTGCCCTTCTTCTCAGGTCTCGTGCACCTTTTTTCCAGTGACTGCTTCTGTCCTGTCCTTTTATGCTTCGGAACGCATCGCTAACACAGCTCCCCTGCCAAGCAAACAAGGTCTGATCTCCTTCTAAATGGTCCAGGATTTGCAGGGAAAATAATGTCTCAGTGTTCCGAAGTCCTCGTTATATATGCATTTGGCAGAATGCAGGTTTACAGAGAGAGGGAGGCCATTTGCTTGCTCCAGAAATGAATTCCCTGTGCAGCAAGATTCATCCAGATTGCAGGTACTCTTAGGTCCTCCTTTCCCAGAGGAGCTGGGAGGCGTTATTATGTTAAATAAACTAAATGCATATTTATGGCCACGGGGTGGGAAAGCTCTGAACTGAGAATGACTAGCCATGTCTTTGGTGTTTACCAGACCTCTGTCTGAGATCTGGTTCTTCCACCTCCTTGGGGGGACATTGGGCAGGTTCCTAACCTCTCTGAACCTCGGCTTTCTCATCAGTTTAGTGGGGATAAAGATAGTACCCACTTAAGTTGGTAGGGGGAGTGCCTGAGGCGATAATGCTTAAAAGTCACTTAAGTTGGTAGGGGGAGTGCCTGAGGCGATAATGCTTCCCAACTATGGTAAGTGACCAATGAATACCAGCTGTGTCTTCCTTTCCTTGGGATCAGCTGCAAGGAAGAGGTCTTGCATTTTGGAACTCCACTCCCCGCCCGTTGTCTCCCATCTAGACTGCTGTACAATTTGGGGAAGAGCTTTGGCTTGGGCTAGTTACTTTTCTATAATTCTAGCTCTGATTGTGGGGAGGACTCAACTGAAATACAATCAATGCACTGTGAGAACAAAACCAATTCAATCATGTGGTGTTGGAGAAACATGTCTATGGTGCTTTCTACGTTTTCGAGGTTTTTCATGAGCTCCGTCTTGTTTGATTTAAGTATCAGAGGAAAATCCGGTTTCAAGGCTTCTGCTAATTCTGAGCCATTCTCATGTCTTCATTAAAGCAGGCCTCCGAGACGTTTCTGCTTCCCTGTGCTGTCGGAGTCCGATCCTTGCTCTTGTATATATTTGAAAAGTAATCCTTTACCTTTCTTTACATTGTTTTATTGGGCAAAAAGTTCACTAGTTTGAATATTCTTACACACACACATTCCCCCTATTGAGTTTGTTGTTGTTATTAGGAAAAAATCGGGAAAACCATGCTTATTTTTCATGCGAGCATTCTCAGTGCAGGAAAGGCTGGTGAGGAGGTCAATAGCAACGCAAGTCCCAGTAACTCGGGTACTTTTCCATTCTCAGGGCGGTGTTTGACATTCGGCCATCACAACTGCATCATTTAGACTATCTTGGATTCCCTGTATGAATGCAGCTGTCATCAGCCATCTACAATGTTATTAGTCATTCACGCCTTATTTATACATCGTCTAAAAGAAGGATAGATTGCAGCGAGGAATGTCAAGAGTGAGAACATTGACTTTTTGTGGCAGAAGAAGAAATGGTACCAAAACCAGGAAAATGACCTCAGAAGCTTGATATTTTAGAAGCTTTATAGATGTTTGCTTGGATCATCCCTTTTATTCTTTCCGGCTTCACTTCTTCGGTCCAAGACCCTGGTGTCCTTTATGTGAATGGTTGAAGTGGCCTCTGTAATTTATCCTTTGCTTCCAGAATCAACCCCACTGGCACCAGTATGGTCTTTCCAGCCCCTATCACACTATGAGAGATGAGAAGCATTTCTATCTGCACGTATGCTGGAGTGACGCATAATCTCTCAGACTGCTTCCATCTCTGATAACTGGGTGTCTAGATTGTTGGTGTCCTCTGTGCTGGGCACCATTCGCCAATGTCTCTTCATTGTGTAGGACGAGGGAGCAGAGATTTGAGCTGAGCCCCCTTGGAGTCCCAGCCATCAGCTGCTGCTGGGTCACCTCCATTTCCTGTGTTTCAGAAGATTCCTAACCTGTGGCTCTCTGTGGCTACCTGGTGCTCTCCATCTACTTCAGAGCTGCTGACCAAAGGTCCTATAATGTGTGAATGCAAATTTTCTGTGAAATCTGCCTCCATCATTTCTTGTGACTACAGAGTCCACTGTGTGTGGGAGGGGTGAGGGCCATTGTCTCTGCCTATTCAGTGCCTCGTATTTTAGAGAGAAAAACAGGAACAGGTGGTTGATTAAATAAACATGTCGCTAGCAGTCAAGGTAAAAATTTGGTCTTTATTGGGACCTATTAAAGAGCTCTTGATTTACAGTAACAATTCTCATGTTGGTTCCATTGCTGACTTTAGACAAGTCACTGCTCCCGGATGGTCCTCAGTTTTCCTTTCTTTAAACCTAAACTCTGTGCTTCGCTAAATTCCGAGTCTTCAAATTTCATAGGTTGTTTTTTCCTCACATCTTAACGTTTCTGAAATCGATTTGTATCTTGCCATCAGTGGCATGTCATAGTTTAATTGGCAATGTTTTTTCTTTCTTGGTGATACATAAGATAATTGTCATACAGTTAGTTGGTGGCAGCTGGTGTCTGACGAATTATGTAACGTCCATTATTCCTTCCTTCCTCGTGTGGTAATGTGAAGCAAAGGAGGACCAGGTCTCACAGTGGAGAGATTCTTCTTTCTGCATCACTTCTCAAATTACACTGTCTGGCTGTCATGGCTAGGGTTAAGGCCAGCTGCATATAAAAGAAGCTCCCTCCAAATAATAGTGGCTTTACAAAAATCATTTCTTTCTTTCTCAAATAAAATATTCCAGAGAAAGCCTAGCCAACATTGGCATGGCCACTTCAGGATCCTCAAGCACTCAGCCTCCCATTATTATTCTGACTTTTCCATCCCAATGCCTGGCTTTTTGAGATGCCAAGGTCATCTCATGGCCCAAGATGGTGGATGGAGCTTCTGCTTTCCATGACGAGGGATCAGGAAGGAAGAAGGAGAGAGGGGTACAAAGCATCTACCCTCATTGATTCAGGTCCCTTTAAAAGGTCTTCTTGGAATCATCCCACAAAAGTCTACTTACTGTTGGTCCAGAACTTGGTTACATGATCAACCCTTGTTGAAAGCAAGGCTTGGAAACATAATGTTTTCTGCTTAATGTCTCACTGAAAATAAAATAGAGTCTGCTACTAAGGAAGAAAAGGAGACATGGCTATTGGGTAGCCAACCGGCTGTGTCTGCCACATCACTGAGGTATGAAGATTATGAATCCAGGGATCAGGAGGAAATTTGCCTAATTCCATCTTTCCTGGCTTGGCCTGTTTTCTCACATATGTAATGTGGTTAATTATGTTTCCATCTAATGGAAATAATTTTTGTGGAAATTATATGAGACATAGTAATGAAACAATTTCTTAAATAAAAGATACTCTCTAAAATGAAGGGATTGGGTTTTTTTTTTACTTTATAAAGAAAACCTTTCAGAAGATAAAGACCATCATCCATCATGAATAGCTCTGCTTCTCATTCTGCTTCTCTTCTTCATTTCTGAACTCTGCTCTTTGCCTCAAACATGAAAAGAGGCTTGCAGGACTCCTAACTGATGCCTTGGTGTCCAGCCTGGACCAGATTCAAACATTCTGGGTTTATGGGCATCTTTGTCTTTAAAAATGAGGCTGTTCTTATTTCCATTCTGGTACCTACATACTTTCAGGCCATTTCTTTTTATTCCAATCTCAGTTTCTCATTCTGCAGCTTAATCCCCTTCCCCTTCTTCTGCTAGTCACAACACAGTACACTCTGTGGGTTCTGGTGGTTGGCAGGGGTGTTCACATACGAATGCGGAGATAATTTTGAGGTCGGGGAGATGCTGCAAGCGTCAGACCACCTGGATTTAATCCCAGTGTAGCCTTTGATATCTATGTGACTTCAGAAGAGTCACTCTGCTTGCTCTCCCATCGCTTTGCAGCTTCCCTGTCAGGAACATCAGGATTGGTGGGAATATTGAAATCTACCAAGATGCGAGGGTAAGTAGATAATAGATGAGAAAGGAACCAACAGAATCACTGGCCCAGATTAAGTGTGCCAGTTAGAGTCTACAATGGGAAATTCTAGAATATTAGAGCCAGATGAGGCCTTAAAGATCACCAGTTTCTTCCTCCTCACAGTACTATAAACAGACACGAAGGTCAGTGCGTGGAGAGTTATTTGCCTGTGGTCACTAAACTGGTCTGAGTATCCAGTCCAATCTGACTCAACGACGCCAACTTTTGCCCACATCCCAGCTCTGAACACCATAAAGCATATTCATTTATAGCTTTAAATGTTGCTTTAAAACATTAATTGTTTACACTAGGAAAGAGGATGGGCTCCTTTTTAGCGCATGGGCTGCGTCTGACATGGGAGAAGTAGGTCCCGGTGGTTGGTTTCATTTGTCTTTCTTAGAGTATTTGAAGCCATCTTCAGTAGTGTCAGAAGCCACAGAGCACCCATGACACCAGTCTGACCCCCTGGATCAGTGAGGTCAGGGTGGGGTTGTCCCCTGACAAGATTCAGAACAAGGCAGACATTCCCTGGACCTGGCTGTCCACAGAGTACTAACAGCCGCCACTGTCAGGAAGTGCCAGGCTGGTGGCTAGTAATGGGGTGAGGCTGTGTGACAGCCGTGGCTCTCACTTGGAGCCTGGGCTGGGAAATTCCTGTGACAATAATGAAATCCCCTGGGATACTGCTACAGTGAAATAGGCATGTCCTGCTGGATGTCTAACCCATGAGCACAAACTTACAGAGAGCACTGGTGATAAAGGTCCAACATTGGGTAACAACCACTGTTGCTGTTCGATCCTCCTTCAAGAAAGGACTCATGGGGCTTCCCTGGTGGCGCAGTGGTTGAGAGTCCGCCTGCTGATGCAGGGGACATGGGTTTGTGCCCCGGTCCGGGAAGATCCCACATGCCGCGGAGCGGCTGGGCCCGTGAGCCATGGCCGCTGAGCCTGTGCGTCCGGAGCCTGTGCTCCGCAACGGGAGAGGCCACAACAGTGAGAGGCCCGCGTACCGCAAAAAAAAAAAAAAAAAAAAAAAAGAAAGAAATAAAATTTTATAAATTGAAAACAGATTCGTGGTTGCCAGGGGTTAGGGATGGTGGGGATAGGTTGTAGTGGGTGTGGTCAAGAAACATCCTTGAGATTTTGGAAATGTTCAGTATCTTGATTGAGGTGGTGAATACATGAACTTACACAGGTGGTAAAATTAAAATTGTATAGAGTTTAACACACACATACATACAAGTAAAATGGGGAAAAATCTGAATAAGATCAATGGATATTATCAATGTTTGTACCCTGGTTGTGATATTAGCATTTTACAAAGTGTTACCATTGAAGGAAACTGGACAAAGTGTAACAAGGATCTCTCTGCCTTATATCTTACAACTACATGCAAATCTACAATTACTTAGATAAACATTTCAATTACAAATGGAGCGCATCTCCTTTTCATTTTCCTAACTAGACTCAGACGATACCCAGCCTTAGAATAAAGCCAGCATCACAGAATTCAGGGCAGAAAGATGGGGGAAAAAATCAGGTCCACCATGACTTTTCTGAGCTCCTGATCAAGCTGGTTCTGATGTCTCTGTCTCTGAACTTGCCAGTCACATAAGCCAGTGAGGGCTTCCCTCGTGGCACAGTGGTTAAGAATCCGCCTGCCATTGCAGGGGACACAGGTTCAAGCCCTGGTCTGGGACGATCCCACGTGCCGCAGAGCAGCTAAGCCCGTGTGCCACAACTACTGAGCCTGCGCTTCAGAGCCTGTGAGCCACAACTACTGAGCCCATGTGCCACAACTATGGAAGCCCGCGTACCTAGAGTCTGTGCTCCACAACACGAGAAGCCACCAGAGTGAGAAGCCCGCACACCTCAACAAAGAGTAGCCCCCGCTCACCGCAACTGGAGAAAGTCCACGTGCAGCAAGACCCAATGCAGCCAAAAAAAAAAAGTCATAATTGCAAGGTGAACTACATAGGGTTACAGATGTGTAAGTGAGGAAATGGAGAAAAAGACAGTTTATAAACTTTATATTCATCGGTATCTTGAGTCTCAGATTAATGAGATTGTCCCCATGACTTGGTGGTCCAAAATCTTTTCTTTTGGAGGAGGGAGGGCCATAAGCATGAAATCTGTGGATACTAACATCCAGGGGAAAAATGTACGCACACCCGACTTCGGAGGTGGGTGGTTCAGAGATCCTCTGAAACTCATCCTATGAGGCTTAGGTTAAAGATCCCTGTTAAACCATTGGGTTGACATATCTTGTTTATCAGATAACACATGCATTATTATGGGAGTAAAGTGGGAAAATGGGCAGAAAAGGACTATATGTTTGTAAAAATGGTGCATTGACCATTTATTATGAGGGTGCATTTGTGTGTAGACATGTGTGACTTACTGTCATCTGATTCTGTGCTTGCCGTGGTGGTGAAGGGGACGATGTATTGCCTGGTTGTGAAAAGATATGCACGAGCACATTTGTGAGCCTTGGTGGGCATAACTTTTCTTTCAAATGCGCGTGTGTGTGTGTGTGTGTGTGTGCGGGTGTGGGTGTGTTTTGTTAGAACTTGTTGGAAGTGCTGCATTTTGGATCAACGTACCAAAAGATGAACCTCGCATAGAGCTGGACCTGGCCCCAAGGGCTGACATCCTGCAAGGTTTTCTGAAAAATCTTTTTGCAGGCAGACGCTAACACAGTCTAAAAAACATTGACCATGTCCAGAATCGTTTCTGACTATTTTCTGCAAGTTTTAAAGAGAAAAGGAAAACATAATCCCTTCTTTGGTCTTCAGTTGTTTTCACCTCTTTTGTTCCTTCTATTGATGGAGAGCCAGAAAGGAGAAAAAAGTTTCCACCAGGAAAGAAATGCCTTCTGCATCTCTGTGATTTTCAGGAGGGAGAGTACAAAGCACGGTGGCAGGAATTTGAAACCTGTTTTACCAGGTTTGGGCACTGTTGAGAATATTATATAAGATAACATATGAAATGGTTTTCATAGAATAAACCTATATTTATTTTATAAAAAGGAACATTTTATGTTTAGTCAATAAAATTTAAAATACTTGAAAGAGTTAAATAGTGCTTTTTTTCCTGTGGTAGGCTTTCTAGGTTAACTTTGAAAAAGAGCTGGGAAAATTATCTTTACATATTAAAACAGATATTTGCTCAGCACCTACTTTACTCCAGGAACTGTGTTAGTGGTTGGGAATACAGGGGAAAACAAATTCATAATCCCTACGTAAATTTATATCTTACAACTACATGCAAATCTACAATTACTTAGATAAACATTTCAATTACAAATGGAGCGCATCTCCTTTTCATTTTCCTAACTAGACTCAGACGATACCCAGCCTTAGAATAAAGCCAGCATCACAGAATTCAGGGCAGAAAGATGGGGGAAAAAATCAGGTCCACCATGACTTTTCTGAGCTCCTGATCAAGCTGGTTCTGATGTCTCTGTCTCTGAACTTGCCAGTCACATAAGCCAGTGAGGGCTTCCCTCGTGGCACAGTGGTTAAGAATCCGCCTGCCATTGCAGGGGACACAGGTTCAAGCCCTGGTCTGGGACGATCCCACGTGCCGCAGAGCAGCTAAGCCCGTGTGCCACAACTACTGAGCCTGCGCTTCAGAGCCTGTGAGCCACAACTACTGAGCCCATGTGCCACAACTATGGAAGCCCGCGTACCTAGAGTCTGTGCTCCACAACACGAGAAGCCACCAGAGTGAGAAGCCCGCACACCTCAACAAAGAGTAGCCCCCGCTCACCGCAACTGGAGAAAGTCCACGTGCAGCAAGACCCAATGCAGCCAAAAAAAAAAAGTCATAATTGCAAGGTGAACTACATAGGGTTACAGATGTGTAAGTGAGGAAATGGAGAAAAAGACAGTTTATAAACTTTATATTCATCGGTATCTTGAGTCTCAGATTAATGAGATTGTCCCCATGACTTGGTGGTCCAAAATCTTTTCTTTTGGAGGAGGGAGGGCCATAAGCATGAAATCTGTGGATACTAACATCCAGGGGAAAAATGTACGCACACCCGACTTCGGAGGTGGGTGGTTCAGAGATCCTCTGAAACTCATCCTATGAGGCTTAGGTTAAAGATCCCTGTTAAACCATTGGGTTGACATATCTTGTTTATCAGATAACACATGCATTATTATGGGAGTAAAGTGGGAAAATGGGCAGAAAAGGACTATATGTTTGTAAAAATGGTGCATTGACCATTTATTATGAGGGTGCATTTGTGTGTAGACATGTGTGACTTACTGTCATCTGATTCTGTGCTTGCCGTGGTGGTGAAGGGGACGATGTATTGCCTGGTTGTGAAAAGATATGCACGAGCACATTTGTGAGCCTTGGTGGGCATAACTTTTCTTTCAAATGCGCGTGTGTGTGTGTGTATGTGTGTGCGGGTGTGGGTGTGTTTTGTTAGAACTTGTTGGAAGTGCTGCATTTTGGATCAACGTACCAAAAGATGAACCTCGCATAGAGCTGGACCTGGCCCCAAGGGCTGACATCCTGCAAGGTTTTCTGAAAAATCTTTTTGCAGGCAGACGCTAACACAGTCTAAAAATTGTGTGTGCGGGTGTGGGTGTGTTTTGTTAGAACTTGTTGGAAGTGCTGCATTTTGGATCAACGTACCAAAAGATGAACCTCGCATAGAGCTGGACCTGGCCCCAAGGGCTGACATCCTGCAAGGTTTTCTGAAAAATCTTTTTGCAGGCAGACGCTAACACAGTCTAAAAAACATTGACCATGTCCAGAATCGTTTCTGACTATTTTCTGCAAGTTTTAAAGAGAAAAGGAAAACATAATCCCTTCTTTGGTCTTCAGTTGTTTTCACCTCTTTTGTTCCTTCTATTGATGGAGAGCCAGAAAGGAGAAAAAAGTTTCCACCAGGAAAGAAATGCCTTCTGCATCTCTGTGATTTTCAGGAGGGAGAGTACAAAGCACGGTGGCAGGAATTTGAAACCTGTTTTACCAGGTTTGGGCACTGTTGAGAATATTATATAAGATAACATATGAAATGGTTTTCATAGAATAAACCTATATTTATTTTATAAAAAGGAACATTTTATGTTTAGTCAATAAAATTTAAAATACTTGAAAGAGTTAAATAGTGCTTTTTTTCCTGTGGTAGGCTTTCTAGGTTAACTTTGAAAAAGAGCTGGGAAAATTATCTTTACATATTAAAACAGATATTTGCTCAGCACCTACTTTACTCCAGGAACTGTGTTAGTGGTTGGGAATACAGGGGAAAACAAATTCATAATCCCTACGTAAAGGCATTTACAGTCTACTGAGGGAGAAAGGCAGTAAGTAAGCAGGCAAACAAATAAATATATAATTAAAACTGCGGCGAGAGCAAATCAAAATAATAACTTGTGCTGTGACTAATAGGAAGGATCTAATTTAGTCTAAGTCATCATGGAAGACTTCTCCGAGGAAGTGACTTTCAACTTGAGATCTGAAGGGAATTGTTTGAATTTGTGTGGAGCTGAAGTAGTCTGTAAAATCTGCCTCTTAAGATCTGCTTCTTCCCCTGTGATTCTGTGGAACAAACATGAAATTGAATTCCTATCCTGTGCTGAAAAGTAAGTAAGGGAGAGGGGTTGAGGGGTATAGGTAAGGAGAATGTTAAGAGATAAATTTTATTTTTATATTGTATCTCTTTCCTTCAGACTCTTGCTAATCCCCTGACTTTTGATTCATAAATAGAATTTTCCCTCACGTTATAGCCTTGCCTAAAGACAACGAGCGGTTTCGCAACAAATGATTTACAGACTAAAATCTGGAGAGATTTTGCTCATAAAAATACCCCAGCCGTTTATCTTGATCGTCCGCTATATCAGAGCCTGGCTTGGATGCTTCTGAATTAACTGCAGATTAAATGATTTGATCCAGTTGGACAAGTACAGAGGCAGAAGCAGGGGAGCACATGGCAGGAGGCTGATCACCACTGTGATGGTATCCTTATTCATTTAGGAGGTAAGGAGCTTCCGCCTCTCACTGTAGGATTAAAAGCAGGAGAGGTGGAAGGGAATGCCGGATCCTTGGGGGGTTACTGGGTGGATGAGTGTTCAGTCAACAACACATGTATTGAGCATGTACCATGTGTTAAACAGTGAGGACACGATGGTGAGCACGTAAGATATGGGTGCTGTTCTCATGGTGGGAGAAGGAAATAATAAAACAAACAAGAGAACTACTAATCTATCTTGATCCCAGTGTCACTTCAATGTAGTGGAAACTGAGCCTGAGTCAGACCATGTTGCAGCCTTCCAGATATCATGGCTTCATTCCCTCTGCCAAGTAATTCTCTTTCCTTGTATTTATTCATTCATTCAATCATCTACCTGCTATTTGACAAGTGTGTGTCCTGAGCTTCTATTCTGCTTTCTATTCTGTGCAACTGGTGGGAGTCCCAGAGATTAATGAGATGGGAACCCCACCTTCAGAAGAGCTCACAGTCTCCTGGGAGTAAACAGGATTCCTGCAAATCGTTACAGGGCAAGCCAGATTTGGGGGTGTCAAAAGAGTTGCATTGGGGATGTTGTGAGTATTCACAGGGAACAGACATCTTATTTAGTTTGTTAACTGACTTGATGAAAGAAGCCAAGAATTCAACCAATATACACCTGAGTGCCTTACTCTGATACAGGTTCTGTGCCAGATTCTGGAGTTCCATAGATGATCAGACAATGGTGCTCCTCAACAGCAAGACCTAGAGTAGAAGATGGGACAGACGTTTAGATAAGAATTTCAGTACAATGGAGAGACTTTCAACCACTTAACCAATATTTCCCAAGGATCTACCATATACCAGTCTTTGTGCTATTGTGTAGGGACACAAGGTGAGAAGGATAGATACTCCTTGCCCCTGTGGCATTTATACTCAGGCTTGCAGTCTGGCAGATGTATGTTGTTATTTTACTGGGCATCACCAGTTTTAGTTATTGCCAGATGGGGTGAGTGATAAAGGGTCCATGGAGAGCTAACTTGTCCACTGGGGTCAAAACATTGGATATCCGAGGAGCAAGGTTATAGCTGGGGAATAATTCAACAAGTAGCCCAGTGTATGAGGGTTCTGATTTCTCTATGTTCTTACCAACATTTATTAGTATGTGAGCTTTGGATTCCAGCCATCCTAAAGGGTATGAAGTGACATCTCATTGCAGTTTTGGTTTGTATTTTCCTGATGATGTTGAGCATCATTTCATATGCTTACTAGTTATTTGTATGTTTTCCTTAAAGAAATGTCTATTCAGATCATTTTGCTCATTTTTAATTGGTTATTTCTCATTTTTATTATTGAAGACTATTTTCTTTTTCTAAAGATCCTCTGGATTTCAGGTAAGGCTACGTCTAGTGGCTCAACAATATCACCAAAGAGCATTTTCTTTATGTATCTTATTTCTGCCCCCCACAGTACTGGCTTCGTCTTAAGCTTGGTTCCTTCATCGGTTGAAAAATGGCTGCTAACTATAGAAGTCCTGGGCTTCCCTTTGCTTAGATTGATTTAGGTCACATGACCACCTCTGACTTAATCACAGTGGCAATGCAATGGAAATTACACAGATTGGATCGGGCCATTTAGGATGTACTTGAAGAGCTGAGATTGGGTTCAGCTCCTGCCCCCACCCCAAATGCGCATGGCTGCTACACAGCGCGGGAGGGTGGAGATGGATGTTGGAAGGGCAACCGACACAATCCACTGTAGCACTTTTGTGATTCTAAGTTTATGTAGCTATTTGATTAACGTCTATGCTCCCTACTAGAGTATCAAGGCAGGGATCACAGTTCTTTTGCTTTAGTTGCATTTAGAATATCATTCTCATCCTCTTCCTCATCATGTTAATGCACAGCCATGGGCTAGATACTGACTTCTGTGCTTTATATGGGTTAAAATACTATATGGTTGCTATTATCATTGTAGTCATCATCCCTATTTTACACATGAAAAAAAGTCAGTCTCAAACAGGAGAAGAGGCTTGCTTAACATTTCACATCCAGTAACTGGCGGAGCTGGGATTTGAACCCAGGCAGTCTGAGTCCTGCGTACTCTTGACCTCTTTCCCCATGAATGATGAATAATTTTCACCTTTGTAGCTCTCAGCACAATGTGTGGCACAAAATAGGCATAGGCACTCAATAAGTATCAGTTGAAATGAAATTGAATTAAATTATAATATTTTAAAATAAAGTTATGGACTCCTCTTTCATGGCAAGAAGAGTAGTAGAGGTCAGAGTCCAAACTGAAGAGTCAGGTGGCTGGAAGAGTTTCCCAGCAGCCCCTTCCATCACACTGGTGCTCCTGGCCACAGCTTGGGGACAGAGTTCTGAGTCAGAATGTCTGACGTCCCATGTGTCAGTCAGACACATCTTCTGACCTTCACTGAGCTCTCCTCCCAGGAGGTCAGACCAGCTTCCCAATGTGCATGAGTGAGTGTAGAAATCCAGAAATCAACTTTGAAATGAGGTCTTAAATGCCTTCTGCGATAAATAATTGAAAAGTCCTGTAGGTTTTTTTCCCCTTCCTTTGAATCAAAAGAGAAATAATGTGAGATCAAAACTCCCAGAAGAATATGAAGAAAAATATTCAGAAGAGATATGGGTGCTTGGAATAGAAAACATCTTCTTTTCTCATGCATCAAAAGAAGCTCCCAGTTTATCAGACATTTCCAAGTGGGCTGCAGCACACTGGGATGAGAATAAAAGCATAGCAGTGAATTCTAGGTCATTAGACTGGAAAGTCAGCTGAAGTGAAGCTAAATCTTGTCTTTCCTTTGAGACAGACACATTTGCAAAAGAGTTATTCAATTTATGACTATTTCCTAATTTGTTCTTCCCACATTTGGGATTGAGAGATACCTTATATGACCTGAAAAAATAAAATCTTTAGGTGAAGGTGTTCTATACTTTTTAAGGTGCATTCATTTTCATCATCTCATATGATATTTATCATAAGGATCATACATCCCTTTTGACATAGGAAAGGCTAGTATTATTGGTTCCATTTTACAGAAGATAGAATGGAGGCTCATGGGGTGCATTAACGTGTTGAGTGTGATACAGCTGGTGAGAGCCAGAGCTGAAATTCTGTTAAGATCTTTGGCCCTCTGTAGTTCCAAGACTAAAAGATAAAGGAGAAATGTTGTCATGGGCTCAAATCTTCTATAAGTTTTTTAGTTGAGTGACTTTGAACAACTTATCTCACCTTCATTTTGCTCATCTGTAAAACTGGGATAATACTTATACTGCAAGACTGTGGTGAGAATTAAGTGAGATAATGTATATAAAGTTCCTAGTTGGGGAATTGAGGTAGCCCACTAACTAGTACTCCTCTTCCCTGTTCAGGTTTTGAAATGATTGAGAAATTACACATTAGATTTACAAAATAGATTATAAAATAAAATTACAAAAGTAGGTGTATGGGGAGAATGTAGCTTATATTAGTAGAAAATGGGTTTCGTAATACTGGGTAGGAGGACTTTTCACTCAGTTACATGCAATGCTGGTCCAGGCGACACCTTCCCGTGTGAGGTAGGCTTTACCATTAAGTTTCTGTGTGGTCAAGAACATTTCTGAGCAAATGATTTTTGCAGGCAGGCTGGTTCCCCAGAGGGAAGGGAGAAGAAGGGGTGAGAGTAAATCAAAACCATGAGGTCAACTCAAAACAATGAGCTATCACCAGGTTGGCTAAAATAAAAAAAGACAATAACAAGTGTTGGAGTGGATGTGGAGAAGTGGTACTCTCCTTTATTGCTGGTGGGAATGTGAAAGGTGTAGTCAATTTGGAAGACATTTTGGCAGGTCCTCAAGTTGTTAAATATAGAACCAGCATGTGACCTAGCAATTCCACTGCTAGGTATACATCCAAGAGAAATGAAAACATATGTCCACACAAAAAATTTGCACATGAATGTGAATAACAGTGTTCATTCATAACGTTCAAAAAGTGGAAACAACCAAATGTCCATCAACTGATGACTATATAAGTAGAATTTTAATATATCCTTATGATGGAAAATTATTAAGCAGTGATATATGCTATAACATGGATGAACTTTGCAAATATTATGCTGAGTGAAGAAAAGCCCGACACAGAAAGTCACCTGTTATCTGATTCCATTTATATGACATGTCCTGAATAGACAAATCTCTAGCAGAAAGTAGATTAGTGGTTGCCTAGGGCTGGGGAAGAGTGTTGGGAGAGAGTGACGGCTAACAGTTGCAGGGTTTCTTTTAGGGGTGATGAAAACATTCTAAAATTAGATTGTGGTGATGGTTGCATAATTCTGTAAATATAATAAAAACCATGAGATTGTACATCTTAAATGGGTAAATTTTCTGGTTGTGAATACCGTCTCAATACAGATGTTATATTCAAAAAACTATACTAGAAATAATATTGGACTGAGTGATGGTGATCCACAAACTAAGAACTTCAATGAATAAGGGCTAGTGACTTGAGGGTTGACAGGAACAAGGAGAGGGCAGAGGTGGGATAGTCTGATGATACCAGCTTCAATTCTTGTGTGTGTGTGTGTTGTGTGTGTGTGTGTAGGAGGAATGAAGAATGATCTAGAAAAGGTGGTGAGGAATAAAGAGACCATCAACCTCAGCTTCTTCAGACAGTGAAAGAGAGGACTCCAAGAATAAACTTCCTCAGGGAATCAGCTAGAGTTCAGGTAGACCGAAGCTGTGGAAAGAATCTCCAGAGAAGTAGTGGAAGACATATGAGATCTTCCTGATGGAAAACCCTGACTTGAAGAGGGCACTGAGGAAGAACTGGGGGAGTAGGGAGGAGGGGTGGGATTTGGGCATATATAGAACAGTGTGGGGATGAGAGTCTGGTTATGAGAAATGACTTCAAAGTCTTGGCTTTCATGGTGATTCCTATAAACAGGGATGCAGTGCACGACAGGGTTCATTCTGAAGGTCTGCAAGGCAGACTCCGATGAGGAGTCTGTGAGTGTTGGAAGGAAGAAATCCTGTCCCCTCTTCACTCTTGTTAATAACGGTGTCAAATCAGAGGAAAAGATGGTCATACCAGGAAATAAAGTTATTTGCAATGTATGAGTTGCGTACTTTGATAGAGGAAGAGACCATGGGAGGTGATAAAGGTAAGACTGCTTGGATACAACACTCTGGGTATCACAGTGGTCCTCCATGGAGAAAGGGCTCCATTCCCTGTGTAACCCTGGGAAAGTGATTCACCGTAAAGCGGGCAGGGCTAGGTGGTTTCTAAGGGATGTGGGATTCTCTCTGCGTATCTCTGTCTTGTATTTCTCTCTTGCTTGGTATATACACGGCTGTCTGTTGGTGCCTTGACTTCTTAATTTGGGAGCCCCAAGACCAGTAGGAAGGAAATACCAAGGGGAATATAAGTATCCCTTAGTTCCTTTGAGTTTGGCTTAACACGGGCCTCCCTCCTTCAGGAGCTGCTTCCAGCTTTGGACCTTTTTCATCCCCATGGGTGGGATCTCTGTAGAAACAGAGGCCAGCTGTAGACCTTAGTGATGCTGATGACTGATGTCCACAATTGCTTAGAAACTGGCAACACTGTCCAAATGCTCTCGTGCCCTCTGATACTACAGGATACTTTTAGCACCGGCAGATGTGCTGATGATGCGAGATGGGGCTATTAGACTGGATTGTGTGGCCATCCCATAGTCCTCAAGGGCAATCATCTGAAGAAGAGAAGGAGGGAGAGGACAACACCAACAGTCCTGATTAACAGATACCAGGTGTGTGTCTGGCACTATACTCTGCACTTTACATGCTTTTTCTCTTTATGATAAACCCATGAGGTAGGTACTGTTATACCCATTACATGTGCCAGATGCCTCAGAGTGGCTAAAGCACTTGCTGGTTTATTACTGTTAGTAATGGAAATTGGAGACTAGAATCTAAGTGATTTTATTCTGGTATCTATATACTCAACCACCACACACAAAATATATATTCTATCGTAAGTTAGGTCACCAGTTCAGTTCAATTCTGCAAGTATTTATTGAGGAAATACTGTGCTAAAGAAAAGGATGAAGAAAACCATCAGTTTGGAGACCCTTCTGTAAGGGATCTCCAGAACTTACGTATCCTACATAAGTAAAATTTTGTACCCTTTCACAGCATCTCCCCATTTCCCCCTCCCTCTAGCCCCTGGTGACCGTGATTCTACTCTCTGCTTCTGTGAATTTGACTGTTTTCGATCCCACATTTAAGTGAGATCATGCAGTATTTGTCTTTCTGTATCTGGCTATTTCACTTAGCAAAATGTTCTCCAGCTTCATCCATGTTGTGACAAATGGCAAGATTTCCTTCTTTCTCAGAGGCTGAATAATTTTGCTATACCTGTAGCTATGTCTAAATCTATATCTATCTCACAATTTCTTTATCTATTCATCCATTGATAGATACTTAGGTTGTTTTCATATCTTGGCCATCTTGAATAATTCTGTGATGAACATAGGAGTTCACATATCTCTTCGAGATACAGATTTCATTTCTTTTGGATATATACCCAGAAGTGGGATTTCTGGATCATATGGTAGTTCTATTTTTAATTTTTTGAGGAATCTGCATACTGTTTTCCACGGCAATTGTATGAATTTACATTCCCACCCAAGTGCACAAGGGTCGCCTTTTCTCCACATGCTCACCAACATTTGTTATCTTTTGTTTCTGTGATACTAGTCATTCCACCAGGTGTGAGGTACTATTTCATTGTGGTTTTGATTTGAATTTTCTTGACGTTTAGTGATGTCAAGAGCACCTTTTCATATACCTGTTGACCATTTGTATATCTTCTTTTGAGAAATGTGTAATCATGTCTTTTGTCCAATTTAAAATCAGGGTTGTTTTCTTTCTGTTTGTTTTTTGTGGTTCTTTTTGTTTGTTTTTGTTTTTTTCCCTATTGAATTGCATGAATTCCACGCACAGGCTCCGGATGCTCAGGCTCAGTGGCCATGGCTCATGGGCCCAGCCGCTCCGCAGCACGCAGAATCCTCCCGGACCGGGGCACAAACCCGCGTCCCCTGCATCGGCAGGCGGACTCTCAACCACTGCGCCACCAGGGAAGCCCCTCACGAGTTCTCTATATACTTTGGATGTTAATGCTTTATCAGATAAATGGTTGGCAAATATTTTCTCCCATTCCATAGGTTGCCTTTTCACTTAGTCAATTGTTTCTTTTGCTGTGCAGAAGATTTTTAGTTTGATGTCATCCCAATTGTCTATGTTTGTTTTTGTTGCCTGTGCTTTTGGTACTATATCCAAAACATCATTGCATAGACCAATGTCAAGGAGCGTTTTCCTTATGTTTTGTTCTAGTAGTTTTATGGTAGTAGGTCTTATATTTCAGTTTTTAATCCATTTTGAGTTCATTTTGGTATACAGTATGAGATAATGGTCTAATTTCATTCTTCTAATGTGGATATTCAGTTTTCCAATCACCATTTATTGAAGAGATTATCCTTTCCCCATTGTGTGTTCTTGACGCCCTTTGTTGGAGATCACTTGACCATAAGTATGTGGGTTTGTTTCTGGGTTCTCTATACTATTCCCATGGTCTATATAGTTTCATGCCAGTACCACACTGTTTTTGGGGGGTTTTTTTTGCGGTGCGCGGGCCTCTCACTGTTGTGGCCTCTCCCGTTGCGGAGCACAGGCTCTGGATGTGCAGGCTCAGCGGCCATGGCTCATGGGCCCAGCTGCTCCTCAGCATGTGGGATCTTCCTGGACCAGGGCACGAACCCGTGTCTCCTGCATCGGCAGTTGTACTCTCAACCACTGCGCCACCAGGGATGCCGACCATACTGTTTTGATAACTGTAGCTTTGTAATATATTTTGAAATCGGGATGTGTGATGACTCCAGCTTGTTTCTTCTTTCTCAAGATCACCTTGGTTGTTTGTGGTCTTTTATGGTTCCAGATGATTTTTAGGGTCATGTTTTCTATTTCTATAAAGAATGTCTTTGGGATTTTGATGGGAATTACATTGACTCTGTGGATCACTTTGGGTAGTATGGACATTTTAACAACATTAATAGTTCCAATCCATGAACATGGATGTCTTTCCATTTATTTGTGTATTCTTTAATTTTCAGTGTATAAGTCTTTCATCTTTTTGATTAAGTTTATTCCTAAGTATTTTATTCTTTTTGCTACTGTTATAAATGGGATTGTTTTAATTCCCTTTTTAGATTGTTTGTGTCTAGAAATGCCACTGATTTTGTAAGTTGATTTTCTATCTTGCAACTTTACTGAATTTGTTTATTTGTTCTAAGTTTTTTGTTGGTATTGTTGTTGAGTCTTCAGATTTCTACATGTATGATGTCATCTACAAACATTTAAAATGTACTATCTCATTAACTCTTCTCATCTAGTGTTGGTCCAACATTTGTTATCTTTTGTTTCTGTGATACTAGTCATTCCACCAGGTGTGAGGTACTATTTCATTGTGGTTTTGATTTGAATTTTCTTGACGTTTAGTGATGTCAAGAGCACCTTTTCATATACCTGTTGACCATTTGTATATCTTCTTTTGAGAAATGTGTAATCATGTCTTTTGTCCAATTTAAAATCAGGGTTGTTTTCTTTCTGTTTGTTTTTTGTGGTTCTTTTTGTTTGTTTTTGTTTTTTTCCCTATTGAATTGCATGAATTCCACGCACAGGCTCCGGATGCTCAGGCTCAGTGGCCATGGCTCATGGGCCCAGCCGCTCCGCAGCACGCAGAATCCTCCCGGACCGGGGCACAAACCCGCGTCCCCTGCATCGGCAGGCGGACTCTCAACCACTGCGCCACCAGGGAAGCCCCTCACGAGTTCTCTATATACTTTGGATCTTAATGCTTTATCAGATAAATGGTTGGCAAATATTTTCTCCCATTCCATAGGTTGCCTTTTCACTTAGTCAATTGTTTCTTTTGCTGTGCAGAAGATTTTTAGTTTGATGTCATCCCAATTGTCTATGTTTGTTTTTGTTGCCTGTGCTTTTGGTACTATATCCAAAACATCATTGCATAGACCAATGTCAAGGAGCGTTTTCCTTATGTTTTGTTCTAGTAGTTTTATGGTAGTAGGTCTTATATTTCAGTTTTTAATCCATTTTGAGTTCATTTTGGTATACAGTATGAGATAATGGTCTAATTTCATTCTTCTAATGTGGATATTCAGTTTTCCAATCACCATTTATTGAAGAGATTATCCTTTCCCCATTGTGTGTTCTTGACGCCCTTTGTTGGAGATCACTTGACCATAAGTATGTGGGTTTGTTTCTGGGTTCTCTATACTATTCCCATGGTCTATATAGTTTCATGCCAGTGCCACACTGTTTTTTGGGGGTTTTTTTTGCAGTGCGCGGGCCTCTCACTGTTGTGGCCTCTCCCGTTGTGGAGCACAGGCTCTGGATGTGCAGGCTCAGCGGCCATGGCTCATGGGCCCAGCCGCTCCTCAGCATGTGGGATCTTCCTGGACCAGGGCACGAACCCGTGTCTCCTGCATCGGCAGTTGTACTCTCAACCACTGCGCCACCAGGGATGCCGACCATACTGTTTTGATAACTGTAGCTTTGTAATATATCTTGAAATCGGGATGTGTGATGACTCCAGCTTGTTTCTTCTTTCTCAAGATCACCTTGGTTGTTTGTGGTCTTTTATGGTTCCAGATGATTTTTAGGGTCATGTTTTCTATTTCTATAAAGAATGTCTTTGGGATTTTGATGCGAATTACATTGACTCTGTGGATCACTTTGGGTAGTATGGACATTTTAACAACATTAATAGTTCCAATCCATGAACATGGATGTCTTTCCATTTATTTGTGTATTCTTTAATTTTCAGTGTATAAGTCTTTCACCTTTTTGATTAAGTTTATTCCTAAGTATTTTATTCTTTTTGCTACTGTTATAAATGGGATTGTTTTAATTCCCTTTTTAGATTGTTTGTGTCTAGAAATGCCACTGATTTTGTAAGTTGATTTTCTATCTTGCAACTTTACTGAATTTGTTTATTTGTTCTAAGTTTTTTGTTGGTATTGTTGTTGAGTCTTCAGATTTCTACATGTATGATGTCATCTACAAACATTTAAAATGTACTATCTCATTAACTCTTCTCATCTAGTGTTGGGATGTGGTAGGGAGAATGTTGGGAGAATCATGATGTCTGTTGTACAGAGGGGGAAACAGATTCTAGAAGTGAATCCACTTGCTCCAAGTCACATTTCTGATTCATGGCAGAACTAGAGATGTCTCAGGAGTCCTGAACTTAAGCCCTGTTCTTCCTACCTCCTTTGACACCATTCACAACTTGCTCACGGGTCTAAAGATATATATGCATATAAATAAAATATAAATTTTAAAACTATTTATTTACACATATATCATAGTTATCCCCACCTCAGAGAGCAATTGGAAGGACCAAACTACATACAAATGGAGGTGGAAATAAATTCTAAACTGTAAACGGTTGTAAGCGTGTTATTTATTGTTACTACTTTTGTAGTTATTATTACAGTTATAAAATACAGCTGCTCATCTGTGGAGGATGCTCCCTGATCCAAAGCATGTAGGGTCTCTGGGGAGCCCTGGAAGACAGAATTTTGCCTTCCCCACCCCTTTCCTGCTAACTTCACAACTCTGCTTCAGCACAAATAAAAAGAAAAGACTGATTAAGTAGTGTGCTGTTGACTTCAACCCTATTAAAGTCACAGAGGGATAGTGTCAAGGGGAAAGAGATAAGCCTATTGGAAGCAGGCAGGGAAATGAGATTTGCAGGTGGCTGGCTTGCAGTCCTTTCAATGTGGTGACTCCTTCTCTTTCTACCCTCAGAACTTCTCCCAGGTGCAGAGAATCCCAACAACTGCTTGGAGACATGGGTATCTATACAGATTTTGAAGCTGAGTAGGGACTTTTGGAGATAGCAATGGGGGAAATATTGAAGCGTGGAGGTAGAGGGGGCCTTACTGGCTGGTACAAATACTTCTGAGCCAGAGCAGTAGTCTTCACACACGGCTTATCAAGGAGGCTCTCCAAATTCAAATCCTAGTTTGTTCATTGTGACCTGTGGGAATTTAGGGAGGCTAATTACCACCTCTCATCTCCATTTCCCGTTTTTTAAAGGATTTTATTAGAAGCTACCTTGTAAGGTTGATGAAAGGATATAAGGAAATAATATATGTAAAGTTATTAATTCACTGAGCCTCACACATAGTAAGTACTCAGTGAATTAGCTACCATTACGTTATACAACCAGCCAGATATGTTCCACCACTATAAAAACAAGCAAAGCAGTACAGTCAGTTGCCTTAAATACATTTCAAAACAAGATGTGGAAGGAAAATAAAGGAAGTGGGAAAGTGTAGGATGGACAGGAGAATAAAAGGAAGAAGGGGGCATCCACCCTCTCCTTGAGTGTATTGAAAAGACTAAAAGGCTTGAAATCCAACTGGTCTGAGTTTGAATCGTGAAGCAAATCACTGAACCTCTCAGAACCTTATTATCCTCATCAATAAAAATGGAAATAATAACTGCTTCACTTAGAATTTGAACAAATCAAAGATCTGATCCTTCTTATTGAAGCAGGATGAGAAAGAAAGAAGTAACATTTATTAAATGTCTACTGTGTACCAGTTGTGAGGTTTGACAGATAAAATATGTGAAATGCCTGGCACATAGTAGGTGCTCAGGATAAGGTATGGGTGTATTGGGGATGAAATTTCAGCAAGAGACCCACAAATGCTTAGACCCTACTGTGCTATTCAGCCCTCCTTCTGCCAGGATTCCCAACTAATTAGATGTGTAGAACAATAAAGAGACTATAGCTTGAGATGGCACAATAACTCTACAGAGCCTGCTCTCCCAAGCAAAGGCTTACTGATCAAAGTGAGAGTTGAGCACATGGCTTAGGCTGGAGGGCCACACAGAGCTTGCTGTTCTTTCGCTCTACCTGCATGGAACCCACCCCTTGGGGCCAGCATGCCGAGGAGAGACAGAGAGATGGCCAGTGCTTGAGAGCCACTGCCTCAGTTTATAGAGTTCTCTGGCTGGCACAGAAGCAAGAACTGCCAAAGCATGGCTGGTCCTTCCTGAGGGAAAGCCTTGCCTGGGTGTGGGACAGGATGTGCAAACCGTTAGGAGAACATGGGGCTTGCCTTCAAGGCTCAGCAGTCTCCCTCCCTGGTAAAATGTGGCCTGATTAGGGCCCTAGGCTCTGACTCATCTGATAGCTGCCCCTCCTACCCCGTGGGGGCTGGGAAGGGGGCTGTCAGAGGGGACTCTGATGTGGAAAGGGAGCCGTCCTCCTGTTCTCGCGCTCAATATTGTCATTTCCCACAGGGATCCTTTAGGCTGGTATGTGGGGTGTTCTTTTCCCCTTCAAGGTCCTTGTGTCTGGATCTTCTTTTCTAGAATTTGCACAAATCTGGAAGTTGGACGAACTGCACTTTGACCCTCTACATCAGGCTCTGACTCTCTCTCTCCCTCTTCTCTCTCTCTCTCTCCTCTCTCTCTCTCTCTCTCTCTCTCTCTCTCTCTCTCTCTCTCTCTCTCTCGGTCTGATGCCATGGTTTTCTAACTCATCTCCTGACCTCTAGCTTTTTCAATCCTCTCCCACTGGTGGCTTTTCTGAAATACACTCCCCAGTCCAAGAACTTCACTGGCTGCAAACTCAAGGTCAAATCTCTCTGCATCGTGCTCTGGACCCCTAGGTGCTGACTTCATCTACCCTTTCCATTCATGGAGGTGTCCACTTGATCCACCTCCCCTCATGTTCCAGTGCCCTTATGTTCCAGTGCATTTGTTTCTCCCAGTAGACTATAAACCCTTTGAGATGGGGACTATAGTTTATTCAGCTTTATAGTTCCTACAACACCTAGTGCAGTCCTTGACATAGAGTAGGTGTTTACTATGTTGGAATAGACCTCTGGAGCCAGACTCTCAGGTTCATATATGGTCTGAACTACTGCATGGCTTTAGAAAAATCAGTCAACATCTCTGAACCTTGGTACCTTCATCTTAAAAATGGAGGTGAGAATAAAACCTACCCCATGGGGCTTCCCTGGCGGTCCAGTGGTTAAGACTCTGCACTTTCCAATGCAGGGGGCACCGGTTCGGTCCCTGGTCAGGGAACTAGGATCCCACATGGCATGGGGCCAAAAAAAAAAAAAAAACCTACCCCATAGGACTAATTTGAATATTCCATTGGTTAGTATTTATAAATTCTTTTGACAAGTGCATGGAATAAGTAATTGTCCAATACAGGTTAGCTATTATTTATCACCATTAATCCCAACTATCTCAGAGTTCACAGGTTACAGGTTTACAGGTTATCACAAATCTTACCCATCGTGGTCCATTACTTTTATTTGTAATTTTATTGTTATCATCACATTTCACATCAACCATTTAAAATTATTCTCACAAAAAAAATAATAAAATAAAATAATTCTCGCAACCAATTCTGTGAACTCCCTTTTTTCAGAGGAGGAAACTTAAATAGAGAGGGATTCAGTGGCCTTCTCAAGTGACGTAGAAAATACTTGAAATTACATCTTTGGATATCTGGTTCATTACTCTTTCCATTACACTGTGACCATCCTATGAATTCCAGAAGAAATCAAATATAAGTCCTATGCTAAATTGACTTCATGTACCTTTTTATTTTTAAAAATGAGATTGTGTATTTCTTGAGTGTTAAGGCCATATTTCTTTTGTCTGATTCTCCTAATCTCATATAGTACCTGGGACAAGGCACACACTCAAAATGTTGTTGAAAGGAAAAAGAAAGAAAGAAAACAATAAAGCAGAAAATATTTTAGGGCATGAAAAAAATCCCCCCTCCCATGTTTCAGATACCTATAATATCACTTAAATGAACTATTTACTACCAGAAGTGAGGGTCCTTTTCTTTCACTTTAGTGGATAAATAGGCACTAGCAACCATCTTTCCAATTCCTCTTCAGAAAATGCAGAGCAAGTAGAATAATTATCTCCTGTTAAGAGCCCTCCTACTATTTCTCTGACACCATGAAAACATTCATAGTACAGCTCAATATGAAAGAAACATTAATTATATTCATACTCTTATGTTTCTCAGTTGCTTGAGATGAAATTAGCAAACTCCTTTATATTAATAAAAACCCTAAACTCAGAGAAGAGATTCATTCAGCTGCCTTTCTCTGCCTTGGAAAGTCATCTTAGCCAAAGTCTTGGAAATGAGCACATCTAAAAGATGCTTCAGGGCTTGGCTGGTGGCGCAGTGGTTGAGAGTCCGCCTGCCGATGCAGGGGACACGGGTTCGTGCCCTGGTCCGGGAAGATCCCGCATGCCGCGGAGCGGCTGGGCCGGTGAGCCATGGCCGCTGGGCCTGCGCGTCCCGAGCCTCTGCTCCGCAGCGGGAAAGGCCGCAACAGTGAGAGGCCCGCGTACCACACAAAAATTTAAAAATAAATAAATAAATAAATAAAAGATGTTTCATTAAAATAAATGATCCCTAAGAGCAGACCTTGTCTGTCTGCACTCTGTGTACCCCCAGTGCCTAGAATAGCATCTGGCATATAGTCACAGCACAGCGATTATTTACTGGGTAAATTAAATGGGTCCAATACGAACTTTTGAATGAGATTGGTTTATTTAAGCTCAGTTCCAGTTAGGGAAACTGGCATCTGTATGATTCTAGTTCTCTTTTAGAAATAAGTTGATCCCAATTCTCCTAATGATTCTGTGAAATCAGGCAGATCTGGCTGGATGGATATTTATGGTTGATCATACCAATTAGCAAACGGGTAGCCTTCCACATACAAAGCATGATACCTGACTTGTGTATTCCGCAAATCCAACCGTATTCAAATTGTTCACATCACCACCATGTGCAGGTTACCAGAGAAGATTTGATTGCCTTCTTTCGAGCAATGCTTGATGTACTCACATCTCAAACTGCTTTCATGAATCACACCAGCTCGTTCTCTTTGGGGCCCAGAACAAGGACGGGCACTGTCTTTAATTCTAATTGAGGGTTTCAATTCTGGGACATCTCAAATATTGCAGGTGACACATGCTGTCTCTTCCAAGGCCACATTTCGAAGGGTTTTCTAACAAGGAAGGAGCCAAATTTGAATATGGTGACATTAGACCTCGTCAGACAAAAACATCAATATTGGTGCATAATTAATGCTTGGAGCTTATCTGACATGGACAGAGCAGGCCCAGAGTGCTTTCAAAAATCAATTTGCTACCTGAATTACAAACCTCGTAGATACAACCTGACAGGCTGATGCTATTGAAACATGGGGGCGTCTAGAGGAGCATTTGATCAAATCAAAGATCAGATCTTTCACTCCTGATATAAGAGTAGACTGAACCAGGATGAGAAAAAAGAAGTAACATTTATTAAGGATCCATAACAACTGGATGAAATGAGGGTTGTAATACTAATACTAAAGAAGGGAAAACTGAGTTTCCAAGAGCCTTAAAGAATGTGACCAAGATCACGCTGCTAGTGAAAGACAGAGGTGAAATTTGAACACAAATAGGACCACCAAGTTCGTGTTCTTTCTCTACTTTCTCTCTCAAGATCACAACATGTTTATATTCCTACCTTCTCTATCCTGCCTTGGAAAGTCATCTTAGCCAAAGTCTTGGAAATGAGCACATCTAAAAGATGCTTCAGATGCAAAGTTCTTTCAAAGCTGAGTTCCAGGGAATGGTGGGAACTTCTGCAGAAGGGCAATTGTGACTACACAGGTTAAAAGTAAACTTTTTAAAAATTTACTTTAAAACTAAATATAATTAAAAAATAATGTACACACTTCATTAAATCATCTAACAAATTTACATACAACAATGGCTACCAAAGGGTTAACTTATTTTGTGTGTGTGTATGCATGTATGTATACCTTGAAATAAATGGAAAAAACCTACTTACATAGTTTCTATCTAACTTTATCTATCTATCTAACGTATCTATTTATATACCTTTGAAATGTGAATGTGTAATTAATTAGAAGCCTGTAACCCTGTAGTGGGATTTCTGGTTTAACCCCAGGGCGGTGATTTTCCACTCATGTAAAACTCTATGAGTGAATACCACTACTTATCTGTGTGAAAGAGATTTTTCTCTGTCACACAGTGCAACTCAAAGTACCAAAATATATTAAACACTCAGGCTGTTTTAAGATTGTAACTTCTGAGTTACAGTTTTATCAGAACAGCCTCATTGTTTTTAATGATGGGTTTTAAAATAAGTGTTGTAAAGAAGGAACTTAGGAAATAAATGCATATTGCTAAGATATGGTTTCATCTGCTTTCCATATTAGCGTTCCATGTAAAATTTCATTTTTAATAAAAGGGCTCTGCTATTAAAGAGAGTTGAAAATCACCGAGATAAAGAAATTGGGGCATCCACAAGTTCTATTTCCTTTGGTCTCAATGATTTCAGTTAATTGTGTCTAAGAATATGTAGTGTTAACCATAATCCAAGAAGTGCCTAAAGTGGATTTTGTATATAAAATGGACTCATTTTTCAAGGCCTAACTGAAGAAACAACCTCTTTATGAGTGATTTTTTTTTCGTAGACTACAGGATTTTCGTAATGTGGAAATGGCATCAGGAGTGGAGTTACAACAAGAGAAAAAGTGAAGCAGTCTGTATACAGTACATCAACATTTTCTCTTTGCAGGTGCATCAAGTTAATTCTGGACACCTTGCCTAACCCATCCCTCAAGACTTATCCACATATTCTGTCTAATTCTATTTCCATCGCCGAGTTCTCATTTCTATCTTCAGTGCAGTCTTCAAATTTAACACTTTGTTTTTCTAACTGCAATCTTGATTCCTCTCCACCACCATTTCCATTCTCCCTCCAGTTACAATGCGAATTCATGGCCTCTTTGAATCCACATTCTTCTACCCTATAATATAACTTTGTCATTTCCGCTCTGACTCTGGGCTGGTTTTGTTTTTTTAATTGAAGTATAGTTGATTTACAATATTATATCAGTTTCAGGTGTGTGATATAGGGATTCAATATTTTTACGGATTATACTCCATTAAAAGTTATTACAAGGACTTCCCTGGTGGTCCAGTGGTTAAGACTCCATGCTTCCACTGCAGGGGGCACGGGTTCCATCCCTGGTCAGGGAAGTTCTGTATGCCACAAAGCCAAAAAGAAAAAAAAAGTTATTACTAGATAATTGCTATAATTCCCTGTGCTACACAAATTATCCTTGTTGCCTATCTATTATATACATAGTAGCCTGTATCTCTTAATCCCATACCCCTATCTCGCCCATCCCCCTTCACTCTCCCGGCTGATCACGACTAGTTTGTTTTCTATATCTGTGAGTATGTTTCTATTTTGTATATACATTCATTTGTTTTGTTTCATAGATTCCACATATAAGTGATATCACGCAGTATTTGTCATTTTCTGTCTGACATTTCACTAAGCATAATATTCTCTAGGTCCATTCACGTTGCTGCAATGGCAGGATTTCATTCTTTTTATGACTCAGTAATATTCCGTTGTATAAATATACCACATCTTCTTAATCCATGTTCTTTGCCTGTTGATGGACACTTGTTTCCATGTCTTGCCAATTGTAAATAGAGTAATAGAACATTGGGGTGCATGTATCTTTTCAAATTAGTGCTTTTGTGTTTTCAAGATATATAGATGCTCCTGTGTTGGTTGCATATATGTTAACACGTATGATACTCTCTTCTTGTATTAATCACTTTCTCATTATATAATGCCCTTGTCTTTTGTTATAGCCTTTGTTTTAAAGTCTATTTTGTCTGAGATGAGTATTGCCACCCCTGCTTTCCTGTCATTTCTGTTTGCATGAAATATCTTTTTTCATCCCCTCACTTTCAATCTATGTGTCCTTAGTTCTGAAGTGAGCCTCCTCCATGCAGCATATAGAAGGGTCTTTTTTTTTTTCTTTCATCCAATCAGCCACCCTATATCTTTTGACTGGAGCATTTAGTCCATTGACATTTAAAGTGGTTATTGATAAGTATATACTTGTTGCCATTTTGTTACTTGTTTTCTGGTTGTTTTTGTAGTTCTTCTCTATTCATTTCTTTTTCTTTTTGTTTCTTCACTTGTAGTTTGATGATTTTCGTTAGCAATATGCTTATGTTCCTTTATTTTCAGTTTTTGTGTATCTATTGTAGGTTTTTGATTTGTGATTACCATGGGGTTCATATATGTTGACCTATAACTATGGCTACTTGTTTAAACTGGTAGTCATTTAAGTTCAAACACAGTCTAAAAGATCTACATTTTTAACTCCGCTACCCCACATTTTGTGTTTTTGATGCCATATTTTATATCTTCATGTTTATCCTTTAACTTTATTATAGATACAATTTCTTGTATAATTTTTTGTCTTTTAATTTTTGTACTGGCTTATGTAAGTGGCTGATTGTCAGTCCTTATTATATATTTGCTTTTCCTAGTGGGATTTTCCCTTTTCTATAGATTTTTATTTCTTTTTCCCTTCGAGAGGACCCTTTAACGTTTCTTTTAGGGTAGGTTTAGTATTGATGAACTCTTAGTTTTTGCTTGTCTGAGAAGCTGTTTATATCTCCTTCTGTTCTAAATCATAATCTTGCTGGGTTTAGTATCCTAGATTGCATGTTTTTCCCTTTCAGCACTTTGAATATATCATGCCACTCTATACTGGCCTGCAAAGTTTCTGCAGAGAAATCAGCTGAAAGTCTTACGGGGATTCCCTTGTATATGACTCTTTGTTTTTCTCTTGCTGCCTTTTGAATTCTCTTTAACTTTGCCCTTTAAATTATGATATGTCTTAGTGTGAGTCTGTTGGGGACCTCTGTGTTTCCTGTACCTGAATATCTGTTTCCTTCTTTAGATTTGGGAAATTTTCAGCCATAATTTTCTCAAATACATTCAATCCCTTTCTCTCTCTCTTCTTCCGGGACCCCTATAATGCAACTGTTGGTATGCTTAATGTTATCCCAGAGATCTCTTAAACTGTTATTTTTTAAATGTGATTTTCTTTCTGCTGTTCTGTTCGTGTGAGTTCCATTATTCTATCTTCCAGATCGCTTATACATTCTTCTCTATCCCTTCATCTGCCATTCATTCCTTCTAGTGTGCTTTTTATTTCAGCTATTGGATTATTCATTTCTAATTGGGTCTTTTTTATATTTCCTAGTTCCTTATTGAAGTTTTCACTTTATATACCTATTCTTTTCCCTAATTCAGTTTAACATTTTTATTACCAATGCTTTGAATTCTTTATCTGGCAAGCTGTTTATTTTTATTATTTATTTTTTCAGGGATTTTCTCTTGCTCTTTCAATTGAGAGTAGTTCCTCTGCCTTTTAATTTTGCTTAACGTTTTCTGCCTCTATGAATATAGGTGAAATAGTTGTCTATTGCGGTCTTGAAGGGGTGTTCTTATGAGGGAGTGTCCCTGTACAGACTGCGAGTGCCTGATGCCTGTGGTGAGAGGGCTGGATGTGATGTCGATGCAAGTCACGTCTTTCCTCGGGGTGTGCTGGCAGCTATCACCTTGGTAGGGGCTGGGGCTGGAGATGGGAGGCTAGAGCCGGATTCAGGTGTGAGGTGGGGCTTCCCCTGTGCTCAGTGGCCGTCGTTGCCATATGGGGTGTGGGTTCTGATCCCACACCCGATGGTGATGCTGAAGCAGAAGCCTTGATGGTTGGGCCAGAGTCGGCTCTCTTCCCTTTACATTCGTGTTTTTCACTCTCTCAGCATCGGGACCTTGCCCCAGAGAGGTGGAGTACAGAAGCAAGTGGGGCCTATGTGAGCTCTAGGCTCATGTCAGCCAGAGACAGAGGTCTGGGCTGTCTCTGATGTGCTTCCTGTGCAGACTCCTGCAATTGTTTTCCTTACTCCACTCAGAGGCAGCCTTGGGTGCAAGTCCTCTTTGTCTTTCACAGCTGACCTCCGCCCCGAGCCTCCAGCACGCCCCCTCCAGGCAGCCGCATTGCAAGGCAGGTGGGGCCCGTGCGGACTCCTGGATGGGATGGCCACCGCCGTCCCATCCAGCCTCCACCCCTGGATTGGTCACCCCTGTGTCCCATGGTCAGTTAGTCCATCGAGTCTTCTCCCTGGTTGTGGCTGCCCCAGATCCAGGGCTGAGCTACGACGGGGAGTCAGTGTGGGCAGAGCACTCACTCGGCTTGGGCTGCGGCTCATGCCGAGGCCGCCGAGGAACACCAGCTGCTAGAGCAGACCTGTCTCTGCCCTGCTCAGGGACAAGCCAGAGAGCACGCATGAGAGGACTCATGAGTGGAGTCCAGGCTTCCCACAGCCCTCCTTTAGTCCCAGTGTTTCTCTAACCAGTCAAGGTGGCTTGTGTCCTCAACATAGGACCCCAGGACTGGGGGACCCAATCTGTGGCTCTCACTACTCACTCCCCAGGGCGGGTGTCTGCCCGTGTAATTTCCCTTTTCCTCTGAGTCCCCTCCCAGGGGCACAGGTCCGGATCTAATCTCTTTTCTTCCCTTCTTTCCTGGTGTGTATTTTTCTTACAGCCATGGTTGTACAGGAGCCTTTCTGCCAGTTTCCAGTTAGTTTTCAGTGAGGATTGTTCCACATGTAGACGTATTTTTGATGTGTTTGTGATGGGAGGTGAGCTTCACGCCCTCTTACCCTGCCGTCTTGATCGATGGCTCTGGGCTGGTTTTGTGACTTGCTTTAACCACAATCGTGCAGCAGAAGTGACAGGGCGCTGAGTCTAAGGTTAGGCCTCCTGAAGCCTCGTCTACTCCTACTTAGTCTCTTGCATAATTGGTTTTCTTTCACTCTGACCTTGACTTGAGAACATGCTAGAAGGATATGAAAGACGCATGGAGGTTAAGCCTTACTGAAAACAGAGCCGCTGTAGCCGACAGCCAAGCCCAAACCAAAGGAATTGCCCAGCTGGGTCCAGCATAAACTGAAAACCATCAGAATTGCAGGCTAAACACCTAGTTGTTGTTTTAAATTACTAAGTTGTAGGGTGGTTTGTTATGTGCGAGAGCTAACTGATAGAGCAGTCCTCTTAGACTCAACTCACCCCATTTCTCCCATTGGCCTCAAATGAATCCTGCCACGTATCTGGACATGCAGTCTTCAATCTGCTCTTCTTTCATAAGATTTAGCCCTTTTTTGAGGATTTTATCTTAAATTATCATGTATCTAGATATCATATATATATGATATATATCATATATCATACAGATAGATAAGATATAAAGTCTATAGATATACCAAGATGTACTTAAGATATCTATCTACATCTTATCTCGTCTACTAGATGGTGACCATCTTGCAGAAGAGATTTGTGCCTGGACCACTCTCAGACTTGCTCTGTAAGCTCCAACCACTTTGCCCTTCTAACAGTTCCTGGAATACATGCTGCTATATCTTGTCTTGGGCTTTGGGCACTTACTGTTTGTGTTGAAGGAAACACTTTTCCCAAGCACCTTCCATTCTTCTCATGGCCAGCTTCTTTGCATCTTTCAAGTTTCAGTTTATAATTTTTTTTTAATTCTTTTTTGGCTGTGCCTCATGGCATGCGAGGTCTTAGTTCCCAGACTAGGGATCGAACCCGTGCCCCCTGTAGTGGAAGTGCAGAGTCTTAACCAATAGACCACCAGAGAAGTCCCTCAAGTTTCAGGTAAATGTTGCTTCCTCATAGAGGCCTCCCCAAGGTTACTTAAAGGGTACTAAATGTCATCTTCCTCAACCTTGGTGTTTTCAATCACAGTGCTGTGTTCCCCTCACAGGATCTGACCATGGCTAATTACTTTCTGTGTTTATTAGTTTTCTTGTTAATTATCAAGTTCCTTCACTAGAATATAAACTCAACGAACACAGGGACCATGTCTGTCTTGATTTCTTCACTGTATCTCGAGTGCTCACACAGTGCTTGGGATATAGGAGATACACTGCTAATATTCATTGAATAAATGAATTCATAGTGCCTTTCTGTAACCTTGCCCATTATAAATATTCAATGCATGTGTTCATTGGCTGGTTGATTGAATGATTTTATTCTGTCACTCCAAGCCTTACGAGGTCAATCTAACCCAGAGTAGTGCCTTTGCTTTCTGGAAGAGAGGGGCTTCGTGAGGTTACTTACTTACCTAGAGTCACTGGACAGGTAGGAAGCAGTATGGTGAGAATCCAGATTTTCAGAGCTCCTGCCTGGGACTAACGAAACCACGCCACAGTGCTTTTGCAGAATAAGCTCAGCGGAAGGTTTGTACATTTAGAAAAATTAAGAAGAAGCAGTTGTGAATTACCCAAGTCTCATATAGTATAGCTCCTTGGAGATCTTTTCAAAGTGAATAGATGAGAGTGATTTTGTAATCAGCGCAGTGATTTTATATGCATACGTATCTGAATCCATCCTTAAGCCTTGACCTTCATGCCACGTGACTCTTGTCATTATGTTTGTCCAGAGAGGCTGGCTTATTTAAGCTAGCTAACTAGTTTTCCTCCCTGTCTGGCTTACCAAAATGTTTAAAGCTTTGGTTGAATTTTTACAACGTCTAAAAGAATGCATCTGAAATTGTGAAGTTTGATTATTCTTGGAATGTTGGAGGCTAACTGAGAAATGAAGCAAACTGTTTTAGGAACAGGGGACCCTAGCCACGAATCCTAGGACAGCCAATGAGGGTGCTGTGGCCACCCCCTGGACAAGAACATCACTCACAGGGGCTGTCAGAAAGGATGCTGGGCAGGGCGCTGACAACCGTTTAATCAAATTGACACTCACCCCTCCCTCCAGGTTTAATTCTGTCCCTGGAAGTCAGATGCTTAAGCAAAGCGTTTGCTCTCTTTAAATGGGGGTGATTCCAGGCCAGGCAGGAAGACAGGGCAGGAGTCACAGGGTGTTTGTTCTAATTGGAGGGTTCTTAGCAGTCACCTCATCAGAAAAGGAAGTCCGCACCAGAACAAAGGAGACAGATAAATGTAAAGTGCTGTTAATGTGAGAGAACTAGAGACAGGCACAGACAGTGTTCCTCGCTCTGGTGTCTGGAGCGCTGGGCTCGGAGCCAGAGAACCCATGACCTCCAGAACGTCCACGTGTAGCCTTGTCGCTGTGGGCAGGGCAGCCCCACTGCGGGCCTCGGGTTTGGAGCTCCTAAACTGAGTAAGGGTGTGTGTGCAGTGTTGATTAAGGCTCTCAGGTGTCTTCCAACCCTGGCTTTCTTGGTGTAAATCAAGACGATAGAAACCATGTCAAGGAGAGGCTGAGAGAACACGAACCCCAAAAGGCAGAGAGCCCCCAAATCTGGGTTTCTATATCTGACTTCACCTCCCTCCCCTTAGAGGTTTCCAGAGACTCAGATATCCTGGAGTGAATAATTTATGACTTAAACATTAAAAAAAAAAAAAAAAATCCAGAGTGTTCCCTGGTGGTCTAGTGGTTAGGATTCCGGGCTTTCACCGCCATGGCCTGGGTTCAATACCTGGTCCGGGAAATGAGATCCCGCAAGCCACGTGGCATGGCCCAAAAAGGAGAGAGGAAAAAAAGAAAGAAAAAATCCAACAAGTATCCTACTAATTACCCCTTAACTTTCATGTCACTCTAGCCTCCAACCCGACTGACAGGAAGGGATGAGGAAGGCCGATATTAAAATTAGGCAAAAAAATGAGGACATGATCTCTCCAAGTTTTAAACAATTTCTCTTGGAGGAACCCAGCTTCTTTCGTGTACACGCTCAGTCTTTTGGTGTGTCTCTTCCTTCTTCTCTCTCCTTCCCAAGATAATGGGAGGGTGCAGGGAAAAGCTGAATTATTCTGTGGTGGAGAGAGGGGATCTTGGGCACCAGCTGGCCTCTGGCTTTGCTGGTTCAGGGGTCTTGCCCTACTTGCTTCTGGGCACTTGCCCCTGTCCTTACTCAATCCCCAGTGAGGTAACAGTTCCCACGGGGCCTCAGAATTTGTGCTGGAATAGACCGCTGACCTCAGAATGTCTGAGTAAGATGACAGGTCCTCATATGCGGGCCGTTGGGAGTCGGCAGCACTCATTCTACCAGGGCTGGGTTCCTGATTCCTTGCCTCTTGGTATATTCAGTGAGGAAGCAGCTTGGATGCCCCCGGATTCTGCTCGGGATTCCATTGTGTTCTGTCCTCTCCCTGATCCTTCTTTGGGCCCTAGGGGCGGGTGGAGTCCTGATTCTTTTCTTAAGGACTTTGACCTCATCTCGACCTTTGTCTTATCCCTTCCAAACCTCTGTCCCTGGGCAAAACATCTTCCCTTCCTCCTCCTGTCTGGTGGAAACTCAGTGTAGAATATAACTTAATGTTTAGATTGGTCTGGCTAAGTTGATGCCTAATGGGAACTTGAGGAATTTAGAAATCATTTTCTTTCCAAACAAAATCTGAAGACATCTGTTTCATTGAAAAAAAAAAAAAAAAATCTCGGGACTTCCCTGGTGGCACAGTGGTTAAGAATCTGCCTGCCAATGCAGGGGACACGGGTCGATCCCTGGTCTGGGAAGATCCCACATGCCGCAGAGCAACTAAGCCCCTACGCCACAGCTACTGACCCTGTGCTCTAGAGCCCGCAAGCCACAACTACTGAAGCCCACGTGCCTAGAGCCCGTGCTCCGCTGTAGGAGAAGCCAGCGCAGTGAGAAGCCCGTGCACCACAACGAAGAATAGCCCCCGCTCACCGCAACTAGAGAAAGCCCGTGCACAGCAACAAAGACCCAACGCAGCCAAAAATAACACAAACAAACAAACAAAAAAAACCTCTAGAAGAAAAAGAAAAGAATAAAAATCTCAATTGATAATCTAAGTTGAGGAATAACTTCATTATTTTAGCTGGCAACTGTCCTTCCTCTGAATCTTGGCAACGTGCTGATTCCACAGCTAGGAAACAACAGTGCGTCATGAATTGAGAAGAGTGGAAAACACATTGCTTTGTATTCTCAAAAAATATGTAGTTTACACGAAGAATAGAGTAAAAGAAGAGGGACATGGTAGAAGGCGGTATAAAGAGCCAGCATCTGGGACTTAGGAAATCCCAGTATCAATCCGGACCCCTGACTCTACTGGACTTTGTAGATTTTAGCAAGTCCTATAACCTTTCTGGTCCTCAATTTTCCCTGAGTCAATGAAACAGGTGGGTGAAATGATGGAAAGTTCTTTTGTGTTCTCACAGCCAAGTCTGTGCATGGCAGCTGGTCTTTCCTGGGTTCAGCAGAGCCCATTTTTGAGGACAGGAGGCAGTGTGGTCAAGCAGTGCTGGGTTGAAATCTCAGCTCTGCTGGCTTCCTCTCTGTGCCTTGGGCAAGTAACTTAACCTCTCTGAGCCTCAGTTTTCCTATCTGTAAAATGGAGATATTAAAACTTCCTGAGCTTGTTGTGAGGCTTAAATGATATTATTGGTCTCCATCAGTATGAGGGCTGGGATGTGTCTACTTTTATCTACTGTTGTATCCCTAATGCCCATCATAGTGTCTGATGCGTAATAAATTCTCATAATATTTGTTCAATAAATGAAAGAATGAATGAATGATGTATTTATATACATTGTATGAAGCTTAGGCATGGTGGAGCTTCTCTCCTATCTCCCTCCCTCTTCCCCTCCCTCCCTCCTTCCTTCCTTCCTTCCTTCCTTCCTTCCTTCCTTCCTTCCTTCCATGTCCCCCCTTCCCCCCTGTCTCTCTCTCTCTCTCTGTCTCTCTTTCTCTCTCCCTTTCTTCTTTCTCTCTTTTCCCTTGTTCCCTCTCTTGGGACAAACTCTCCCTACCTACGGCAGGAAACCCTGAAGTGATAGGACTTCTGGCTGTAGACTCCAGAGGACACCGTCAGGCTCACCCGAGCTGGGGGGTACTGCTGGGCACCTTGGAGAAAGAGCAGCAGAGGCTGGGCTGCACCCCTCGCAGTTGCGGCTGTTGGTGCCTCTCACCCAGGCAGCGAGCTGTTCTGCAGGAAAAAACAGGCTGCAGGAGCAGAGAGCGTTAGAACTGCCACCTCGGGGCGAGAAGTTCTCAGCGTAAACAAAGCAGCATATGGTGAGTGGTGGGTGGGGCTGGGGGGTGGATACAGAAGGCATCACGGAGCAGGAGGAAGGAGGTAGGGCAAGAAACTCAATGATCTCTTTGTTCAGGCTGCCCAAGCTGCAGGTCAACATTCCTTTGCGTGATTTTAGACAGTTAGGGTTGCAAGGGTCTGAAATGAACCCAGAGACTGACTTGCCCATTTTACAGATCAGATGCAGAAGCTCAGCAAGGGGCTTGACCTGCTGAAATCAGAGGGATCAAATGCATCCATTCATCCATTCCTGGATGCTCGGGCAGGACTGTGGAGGCAGTAGGCCTAAAGGCAGGTGGCCAGGGCTGGCCTGGGTACCAGAAGTCGGGCACCTCAGGCCTGAGAAAGCACACACGAAGAACGGGTAAGCTTAGAAAAGGACACACTTGAAATACACAGGCTGTGGCAGGTCTCTGGATGCTCCTAAAACTCGATACCTCTCCCCCCAGCATACCTCAGGGTCTTAGAAAGCTGCCAAACCAGCCTGGCCCATCAAACTGTGGCTGCAAACAGCCCCAGATAATACAGTAACAGGACCCTACGAGGGGTCCTGGGTCTGCAGTGCTGTGGCTCAGTTCTCCTGCTTCTGGCATGTGTGCCCCATTTTAGAGTCGGGAGAATCAGGGTGGTGGTGGTAGGTGGGGGAGGCAGGAAATTTAAAACGGAAACCTAGGAGCCCAAGTACCTCAGTTATCTCTGTCTCTGACTCACTTTCCAGCAACGTGGGAGGCCTATGTAGATTCACAGACTTTGAGCTCTATGAAGATAGAAATTTCTATCTTCTGCTTTATATGGTGCAATCACAAGGCCTAGAATCGTATTCTAATCGTATAGTAGGTGCTCAATAAACACTTTTTTGTGGCATGAATGAATGAACTGTGTCTTGGAATGAGGTAAAGCTGAATTCTAACCTCTGTTCCCAATCTCAGTAGCTGAGTGGTTTGGGCAAGTCACTTCCCCTTTCTGGATCCTCACTCTTTGATTAGGGAATGGAATCATTGATCTAGCTTGAAGAAGTGTTGAGAAGATTAAATAAAATGGGCTGTGGAGGAGATTTAGCAGAATGATCCATACACAGTTCCATAACCATGGCCAATATCCTGGTGTCGCCACCATCATCCCTGTTGAGGGAACTTCTTACGGGACTGGGCGGGTGAGAGTTTCCCACTTAGGGGGGAAGCATGTGTTTCCCTCATGCTTTCTTAAAAATAAGAATCAATCTACATTTTCTTTTCTATTTAACAGAGACACTTTGTAACACCCTGGACCTCCTTTTATCTTAGAACTTCTCACCTTTTCCTCACTGACATGTTCTGGCCACAAAAGAAGACCAGAAGGTCAATATCCATGGAGCACTCAGATCTATCCAGACTATTTCCCAGAGCTCATGGATGGGTGGTGTATGCCACAAGATGCAAAGAGCCACCCAAGGAAAAGCAGTGCCTGGATGGAACCGCTGAGAACAAACACCTCAAAAGACATTCCTCCTGCTTTCTGCACTGACATGCCTACTTCTGTTGGGTTTTTGTGGAGATGGGCTGGGCTGCTGATCAAGGAAGGGTTATGCAACCTTAAAATTAGTGAAAGATTTTTGTAGTTGACGGTACTGTGGTCTTGACTTGCACATGAATTGACCAAAAGGCACTCTCTTGAGACTAAAGTGTGCCATTCATCCTGACATCAATAACATTTCCAAAGATTCAGCAAGCTAAGTAATTTCTACCTTCCCTACATTAGTCAGAACCGAACATCTTCTAGGAAGGTTCTAGTTCCACTTGCTTACCCATTCAGGCAAGAGATGATTTTCAGGTCTTGGAGGAGTCATGCATGGGACAAATCAATCTCTAACTATACAAAAATTTCAAATTTTGATCAGTGCCCTGAAGTATGCACCTAGCACAGGGTGCTATGAAACAAAATTACCTGGGAGAAAATTCAGATGTGGGTCTCTTGGAGAGCTTCTTTGAGGAAGTGACATGTCAGTGGAGACCTAGGGATGAAGAGCTAGCCAAGAAAGGAACAGGGATGGAGCGTGTGCCGGGCAGGTGGGTGGATGAGTGTGAGTCTTCCAGGCTTAAGGTGAGAAAGAGCTTGCTATGTCTGAGTCCAAAAGAGGACTGCTCTTTGGAGGTAAGGCCTAAGCAATTGTATATATTAACACTGCACTGACCTCAGGCTTCTCTTCCTGGAAGCTTGGGTTCTGACTCACCGTGAAGCCTTGGAAAGTCCTGTCGTCTTGGAGCATCACTCTACTGTACGATGCAGTTATACTGCATGATCATGGACCAGTCTTCCTCTTTTAGGCGATGATACGTACTGGAGAAGCTTTCTTCGTAATAGATGTGCCTGTGACTTTCAGCAGGTTGCTCTTAGGACCATCTTGGTATGGAGAGAAGCCACCTCCCCTTTACCAACCTCAGCTGCTGAACGAGGTTCAGGTTGTGAATTGTCACATGTCAGTGTCAACACAGGGCTCAGCATGGCGTTTGGTAGCCATGAAAAAAAGTTTGTTGATTAAATGAGGGGATGAATTATTGTATGGATGCAAAAGGAGTGCCTGAACTCTTGAGAGGAAGAGGAATCTGTCCAGAGGGGATAGGACTGCTCTTTAGGAAGATGCCAGATGTGTCATAAATCTCTGGAGGCATCTCTGATCTGAGCAGAAGCTGACCATCAAGCCAACTGAGAGACCTATGGGGACCCCGGAATGTCAAGCGGTGGATGGTCCAGGTCGATTTGGCCCCGAAGAGGGCCTGCCAGTGGGGATGGGCTCCATCCATCCAGCTGGGAGTCTACATCCTTGCTTTCTGAGACTGCACACAGGTCCTGGGCTTCCTGACGTGTCCCAGCTGGATCTTCACACAGACTGGATGTTGCCATTCTGGCTTGGGTTTCCCTGGCAGGCAGCATCTAATGATGGTCTCAGCTTCAACATTCCGTTTCTGATATTGCCCCCTTTGTCAGTTTCTCCTGCCAAAGAAATCTGAATTCCCTCTCTTCACTTTTCCTTGAACTGCCTTGTGGACAGAAGCACTATGAAAAGAGGTTTAAGTGGGACTGGGAGTTAGGAGAACTGTGTTCAAATCACAGCTACAGTAACTTTCTGTAAGATTTTGGCCCAGTCCTGTTCAATGCTTGGGTCTCAGGCTTTCAATCTATAAAGTGGATTAGATTGGTGGTTTTCAAAGTCTCTTTCTTTCTTTCTTTGTTCCGTCCTTCCTCCCTCCCTTCCTCCCTCTCTCTCCCTCTCTCCTTTTCTTTCTTTTTTCTTTCTTTCTTCCTTCCTTCCTTCCTTCCTTCTCTTCCTCCCTCCCTCCCTCCCTCCCTCTCTCCCTTCCTTCCTTTCTTTCTTTCTTTCCTTTCTTCCCTCTCTCTCTTCCTTTCCCAGTCCCGGTTGATGTATGATAGTTGATTAAGAAATTCTACTTACTGGGCTCCCCTGGTGGCGCAGTGGTTGAGAGTCCGCCTGCTGATGCGGGGGATGCGGGTTCGTGCCCCGGTCCGGGAAGATCCCACATGTCGCGGAGCGGCTGGGCCCGTGAGGCATGGCTGCTGAGCCTGCGTGTCCGGAGCCTGTGCTCTGCAACGGGAGAGGCCACACAGTGCGAGGCCCACGTATCGCAAAAAAAAAAAGAAAAAAAAAGAAAAGAAATTCTACTTACTATACTAACAATAATGATGAAAAAGTGGTTCTATCACATATCGTCATTGGCTTCTTGGACAGCAGCTGCTTGTCTGTTCATAACTTCTTGAGATGGTTATAAATAATAACAGCAAAATAGTAATTCATGGTAATTCTTCCTATTTATTGAGTGTTTACTTTTTGCCAGTGCTTTACATAAATCCATCATCTATCTATCTATCCATCCATCATCTATCTATTTATCTTCGTGTATCCCTATCTTCCACCGACCATATCCTCAACACTCCTATAAGGAAGGCACCATCATTTTTATTTTCCCAGAAAAAAAGGAGGCTTAGAAAAGCAAAGCAACTTGCTCAATGCATATCAATGCATCTAGTTAGCAACTGGCCATGAGTTGGACTTGCACCCCAGCCTGTCTAATTCTAAAACCTGTGCATTAGCCATCAGGCTACACTGTCTCCCAATGCCTACTGAGTGGTCTGGACTTCCTCCAAGCCCTTGCTCCTGGGTGAGTCCAAACCCTTGCCCATTTTTCCCATTTTGCCATGTACTTATCTCCAAACTTCCCACTTTCCACCAGAAACAGAGGCTGAAGACACACAGCAGGATAGAAGACCAGAGAGGTTAAGGAAATTCCCCAGTGTCTCCCAGCTACCAAGTGACAAATTCTGTCCATTAGCTCTCACTCTCTCTTTCTCTGGGGGGCAGCCACTAAGCCAACTGCCTTTTTTTTTTTTTTTTTTTTTTTTTTTTTTCACCACCCCTCAA